>NC_132781.1:99366539-99666630 GCF_048418805.1 Vulpes vulpes | reverse complement strand
AGTCAGCATTTTGCAACCCTGATCTTGGAACTCTAGCCTCCAGAACTGGAGCAATGAACTTCTCTTAATAAGCCCACCTAGTTTATGACACAGTAGCCCAAAAAGTCTAAGAGACCTTCTTTGTAGGTAGCACCCTTAGTTTTGGTTGTTTATCTTTACTTTATCACATCCAAGCATATTCTTTAGCAAATTCTCTGTCGTCAAAATAACCCCCTTATAGTCTTTAGCACCTGTTAAATTCTGATGTTCTCATCTCTTGAGTCAAGGATACACATAGTCACAACCTGGAAAATAACAACATTTAGCTAATAACAAGTTAAGAGCAGAGAGCTATAAGCCGAATGCACTAGCTCTTGTTCTGGAAAGGAACAGGCATGTCTCTGTAACCAAACAGCCAGCTGGGAAAATCTGTAGGCATCTGCTCAGAAGAAAATCATTACTCCACAAAAGCTATGCTGGGCATTCATCTCAAACATCACATAATTTAAACAGGGGCTATTTGAAACATCTGGGGCCTGGATCCTGACTTCTCTCACAAAGTTTAAGAGGTATCCTTGCACTATTCATGAAACATCAATAAAACAGCAGATAGGCAACACTATTCCAACCATGAGAGAAGGAAGTGACAGCAAAGTGCATGTATCTCAACCTAAATCCTTCAAGCAGATGGAGCCAGGGAAAACCAAAATGCTCTCTCTGATGGAATTTGCTCACTGGATTGGAAAATTGGGCCAAAAAGAGCGTACAGTTGTCTGTTTTGGACTCTAGATGCAGAGAAGGAGTGCTCTGTCTTTCTGACCCAATTCCTTAGAGAAATCAGTCATTTCCTGTTGGGTGCAGGAATCCTAACACATGCACTTCACCAGAGACAAATGTGCCAGTTGCTGAAATGGTTCTCCATAAAGATGAAAATACATTGTCATTAAAATGGAAACAAGTTTAGTATAAACTGAAACTGGGTTCCCATAACAACAGAACTTCCATTAGAGCACTACCAGTGGATTGTGCCTTCTTCAGGTGTAAAGTACCCATCACTGACTGTGTTCAAAAAGAAGTCAGATTAGGGGTGCCTGGGCCTGCTCAGGTCACTCTCTCAGGGTCATGGGATCAAGCCCTGCATGGGTCTCTGCGCTGAGTACAGCTTCAGATTCTCTCTTCCTCTCCCTCACTCCCTCTGTTTTTCTCTCTCAAATAAATAAATAAAATCTTTTAAAACAATTAGAAGAAACTAGATCACTACCTCTTGGAAAGTGATTTAAGTGACAAACGGGAGAATGGAGAAGACGATCAGTTTTCATATTCTCAAAGGTTCTTGCAAGCTCGATGCTTAATTATTCCAAGGCTGTCTCTAAAGGGATCTGATGACTCATCTTTAGTATCAACCTGAAAGACCTCAGAGAGACCAGTGACTTCTGTGGCCAGCCAAAAAGCTCAAGGTGTCTTCAAACCAAATGTTCTAGGTCCAGAAAGGGAGTGTACTTTAACTATCCAGCCAACCAGGGGCCTTCCCAAAGGAGACCATAGGGTAGGACAGGGTAGATAGAGAAAAGGTCTGGTTGCCACACCTGAATCTGCATCCCCAAGGTTGACTCAAGTGAGCTCCTGGAAGAGAACATGCAGGCCCTCTCTTCCTCAGGTGAGTCCTCCCTAAAGTGGATCAAAGCAGAAATGAGCGGACAATCACCATGTTAGTGGGAGCACTGGAATGAGGCATGTCAAAACCAAGGAACGTCCTGTGCTAGCATTGTTGAGTGTGGACTGCAGGATTAATGATCTTTGGCACACGGGGCAATGCCTCTTTAATATTACCCCATGTGGGACGCCTGGGTGGCTCAGTGGTTGAGCGTCTGCCTTTAGCCCAGGGCGTGATCCTGGATTCCCGGGATCAAGTCCCACATCAGGCTCCCTGCCTGGAGCCTGCTTCTCTCTGCCTCTGCCTCTGCCTCTCTCTCTCTCTCTCTCTCTCTCTCTCTCTCTCTCAAATAAATGAATAAAATCTTAAAAAAAAATTACCCCATTTGGTGTCTTCTCTTGGAAGACTATCCCCTGGATTAGTCTTTCTTAGAAACTCTTTCATTCTGGACTTGTCCCATGAAAGTCCCTGCTTGAGAGCTCAGAAAGCTCTAGAAAGTGTTCTGCCCTAGAGAAGCCTAAGGTAAGCTAGATGGTCAAGAGGCAAGGAGGCAGGGAGCAGAATTTTTTTTTCTAGTCTTGTCACAGAGACTACGCCAGATTCAGGCCCACTCTGTTGGCCAGTGCCGAAAAATTCGGTTCAGGACTGAAGTCTTGGGTTAATAAACATTGTCATTTGCACTTGGAGCCCAAGACTGTGCCTGAGCACTCAATATGTGTAAATAAACATCTGATGAATGAGTGAAGGAACCAATGTAGCCATCGTCTACCAGGGATTTAGTGGAGAGTGGTTGTAGCCAAGGTAAGTCAATAAAGTTTACAAAGTCTGTGACTCTAGCTTCAAATATATATGGCTGACATTTGACATTTGGTACCTTCCTGGTTAGGGATTCCCATATTACCATTCAATGACATTAAACCTTCCCCCGATGGTCCCAAACCAAGGACAATAAACACTAAGTGACGGAAGTGGAGGGAGTCATTTCTATTTCTCTCAACATGATAGACTGGAAGTGAGTCATTTTCATCAGTTACTGAGGCCAAGCAGCCCTGCTCCCTTATTCCTTGCAGGTATGGCTTTAACTTCCATGGGACTGTCACAGACCTGTGTAGGGTGGCTTCTAATCAGGCTCAGGGACACCCAATTCTGACTCTGTAGCAGGCCCACTAGTGCAAAGACAACTGCCCCAACATCCGTTCTCAGAAAACTTGCTCTTTGAAGGCATTTTTGACACAGACTGTACATTTTTCTTTAGCTTCCTAAAGATCACATAACTACCTCTATCTAGATGGGGTGTAAAGTTATTCATGGTCCATTCAATGCTGGGAGCACTCTTAACTTTGTTGTCTTTGTCATGAGCAGGACCTGACAACAGGTCTGTGATGGAGCAAAGATTCATGTGCCTTCCTGCTGAAGCCATAGTGGGAATGGTGACTTTCCCAAGGGGTCTCAACCATGACCTTCCACTGGAATAGCCCACGTGCAGAGGTTACCATGGCTTAAAACGGTTTCCTGAAGGGACTTGCCAAGAGTCAGTTATGCTACATTATTGCGACAAGATCCATTTACAGTGGGTTGTTTTTCCATTTATTTTTCACATGGATGAGATGAGCCAATTTCTCATTAGCCTCTTGGTATTTTTCTCTAAGAACTGTAGGATAAAAAGTATATCCAGGGACACCTCTGTGGCTCAGTTAGTTGACTGTCTGACTCGATTTCAGCTCAGGTCATGATCTCAGAGTCGTGAGATGGAGCCCCAAGTTTGAATCCATGCTCAGCGGGGAGTTTGCTTGAGATTCTCTCTCCCCCTCACCCTCTGGGCCACCCTCCCTTCTTCCCCTGCTCATGTAAGCATTCTCTCTCTCTCTCTCTCTCTCTCTCTCTCTCAAAAAAAAAAAAAAAGAAGCATATTGCCTCTCAATTAAAGAAAAATCCTATTTAAAAACATTCAAACTAAAACCTGTCCAGCTGATTATAGGCACACATATATCTATACAGAAATACATAATACACACCTCAACCTAAAAACAGAGTAGTCAAGTGATCAAACCTTACCAAAGGCAAGATAGAGTCACAGGCCCCTCTTAGCTTTAGGCAATGGACTAGATTTCTTTGTCCTCTCTTGATGATTATACTTGGGATGAGCTTCAGGAGCAGATGCCAGATATCACTTGTCCATGACAGCTGTGTGGACAGTTGGGGAAGAGTTCTGTGTTACCTCCTTGGGATTCCCCTGCTGGCCCTTTTGTGTTGACTTTTCGTAGAGCTTGTAACAGACAAGCTCTAGAAAATAACATCTCACAATTAAAACTCAAGTCACTTGCTACTTACACTCTCCAATCTGCTACTTAGTCCTGCTGTCCCTCTCTCTCTCTGTTTGAGGCTCTCAAACACAACTGTTCCTTGCCCCTGCCTTATAGCAGGCCAGAATCTCCACTTCTTGTTTCTATTGTCCTCTTTGGACCAGACTGCAGGCTTGTTGTAAGTATTCTCACAGGAAAAGCACTCTTGAGAACATTACAGTGAGAAATAAGGATCTGTATTTCCCCCTGTTCTGGAAGCCCTACTGATCTGGCCACTGGCTGGACTGAAATCATAGTGGTTCCTTTTTGGTAAGTAACAGTGGTTTTGGAAAGTGCAATTCAGCAAATTTTCATTCTGCATATTGAATCAATTTTAGGGTCTCTGTGCAATGCTGTCTTTATCTGCATTTTCCTCCAGTATTTCCTGTTTAATTTGGGCATGATAGTCACCACATGATTATTAACACACTAAAATGAACTTGGAAGCATGATTTAAATTTTTAAAATATTAAAATTTGGGGTCCCACTGGTATACATATATTCTATGTCATAAGAAGAGAGAGAGAGAGTGAGAAAAAGAATATTAAACCAAACATTTCCAATTCTACTTTACTAGGGTGTAACGATATGGTTTTAAGCTACATGGGGAAGAAACTCTCCAGTCGCCACTACTAGTAACTTTTACAAGGAGGTACTTTTATATGGGGCATTTGAAAGGTATGATGTATTTATTTTAATCTACCTCCAAAGTATTAAATAAACATGTGATTGCAATGTGATGAGATAATGTGACTTCTCATTGAAGCATACAAAGTGTTGGTGCTCAGTGAAGGAAGTGACTAACACTGCCTGGTTAGGATGCTGGGGAGGTTGGGGGGAGAACACTCTAAGTGTGGTTGGGTCAGAACGGCTCAGAGCCAAAGGGGAAGCAAGGGATAGTGAGCATTAATTTAACTTTCCTCAAACCCACAGCTTCAGTGAAATTTAATAGATGCACTCTGCACCAGTTACTCTGAATCTAGACAATTGAAAGTTTCGCTCACCCTCATTAGACATTAGTCAATCCATAAAAGCCACTTTTATTTTTTTTATCTTATTTTTTTTTCATCACGCTAAGTGTACTTTTTTATCCCCACCTGCCATATCCTGCCATCCCCTGTCCCCTCCCCGCTGGTAACCATCAGTTTGTTCTCTATAGTTAAGAGTCTATTTCTTGGTTTGTCTCTCTCTCTCTCTCTCTCTCTCTCTCTCTCTCTCTTTTCTTTGCTCCTTTTGTTTTGTTTCTTAAATTCTGCATATGAGTAAAACCATATGGTATTTGTCTTTCTCTGACCATCTTACTTTGCTTCCCATAATACCCTCTAGGTTCATCCATGTCTGTGCAAATGGCAAGATTTCATTCTTTTGTTATGGCTGAGTAACATTCCTTTGCGTATCTATACTACATCTTCTTTATCCATTCATCAATTGATGGGCCCCTGGGCTGCTCCCAACCGCTGGCTAATGTAAATAATGCTGCTTTTCTCTAAAAGCTACTTTCAGATGAACTTTTTCATTAGAATCGAGCCGGTAGACAATTTGACAACAGTGACTTGGACTGCGATCTATACAACCAATGCCTGAATATTCTCAAGTGGCAGGAGAGAAGATCAGCAATTGGCAAACAATAAAGGTTCTAAAAGGCACCCATGGCACTCAGATTCTTTCTGTCCCATTATATGTTGTGGCTTTTAACAGTATCTCCACTGTCTCAATCTTCCATTTCCTTCTTCCCTCAACTTAGCCAATGACGGGACCTTTTCTTTAGAGAAAGATGCCATCTGGGAGATGGCCTTGAGCTTCCCACTGCTTCTATAAATGTCCCCTCTGCCCAGACCTCCCGCCTCCTTCGTCTGCTCTTGGCCCTGCTTTCCTACTTGTCTTGATCCTTTCTTGGTCTCTCATTAGAGGGAGCTTCCCAATAGCTCATTTTCAAAACAATCTTTTGTTTTGAAATAGATTTAAATTTCCAGGAAAGTTGCAGAAATAGTACAGAAAGTTCCCGCATGCCCTTACCCCACTTTCCCTAATGCTAACATCTTATATTACAAGGGCACGTCTGTCAAAATTAAGGTATCGACATTGGTCTATTGCTGTGAACTAAACTCCAGACTGGACTCAGTTTCACCAGTCTCCTCTCATCTGTTTTCTGTCCTCAGTAGTATTTTAACATAACCAAGTCCATACAATATTAAAAACAAAAAACAAAAGCCTCCGTCCCAAACCCATGACACTCCTTCAGTTCCAGCCTTGTGTCCCTTCTTTACAGATTAACTGCTGTTCACCCCTCAGCCCACTGCCACTGCTAAAATGAACAGCCTTTCCCAGATTGTGGATGACCCACGTGTTTGTAAATCCAAGGAAAGCTCTCATTCCTTAGCTATATGGCTTCTCTGCCACCTGGACCACTTCTGCTAGTTTCAAAACAGTTTCCCTTTACTATTTGCATCCTCCCTTCCAGCTATAGGTTTCCCCTACTAGCCAAAAGCACTCTGAGACACTCTGTCACACCTTGTTTTGGGTTGGGAGTTTGGATTGTATCTAAGTTAGATACAGTGGCTGCCACACATAACAAAACAGGCAGCTCACCTGGCAATTATTTTCTCCTTGTTTGAGTAGATAGAACTGAAAAGGTGACTTATCCTGGACCTAAACACACAGCGTTGCACAGGTATTCACACTGTCTCCAAGCCCAGGCTGGGGTAACCGAGGGGCAAGTGGGATAACTTGCTGTGGCATCTGACTATGTCCTCAAAGCCATTGTGGCTAAGACATGACATCAGAATTTCATACTATGACAGAAGAAAAAGGGAGAAGTGTATACATTGGGGACTGGCCTCAGATGTGCGCCAGTCATACCCTCAAGCAAGCCCTCAAGCAAGCCTACTCTGTGTGGCATTGTGTCTTTAAGAGTTTCCTTGCATCTGGAAAGATTTTCCCTACCAGGAAGCCTGGTCAAGGCCCACCCATCCTGCAGACCCTGATCCAAATTTCTCCTTCCCAAAGCAGTCTTATTTAAGCCCTCAGGCTAGCCTGGTGTTCTCTCTCCTCTAAGTCAGCTCTTCTCCTGGGTTTGTGTTGGGTGCCACCCAGCCTTCTGCTGGCGCAGGGAATGTGTCCATGCTACCTGTTGTGCCACCAGCATCACAAAATGTCTGGGGCTTTAGTGGGGCGGGGGGGGGGGGGGGGCCTCTAACGAATTTTGATTAAATGCATGAAGGGCAAAATGGGTGAGTAGATACTGGCCAGCTATGCCTTCCATGTGTGAGGACACAGATCAAAGGAGCAGGAAGCAGTTATCTTCTCTGCCAAACCCCGAAGATGCTCATCTGTTTGCCTATCTTCCCTCATCTGTGTGTAAAGGCAGAATTAGAGGAGGGATATTAGTCTATTTGGAGAATCTGGAGTACAGGCATACCTCGTTTTATTTCACATCACAGATACTGTGTTTTTTTTTTTTTTTATAAATTGAAGGTCTGTGGCAATCCTGCAGCCAGCAAGTCTATCAGAGCCATTTTTTTCCAACAGTATTATTCACTTTTGTCTCTGTGTCAGATTTTGATAATTCTCAACAATATTTCAAGCTTTTTCATTATTATTATTATTATTATTATACTGTTATGGTGATCTGGTATCTGGTATGTATGACTCACTGAAAGCTCAGATGATGGTTAGCACTTTTTAGCAATAAAGTGTTTTTTTTTTTATTTTTTAAAGATTTGTTTATTTAAGAGAGAGCATGCTTGTATGTAAGTGGAGGGAGGGGCAGAGGAAAGAGAATCTCAAGCAGACTGCCCACTGAGGCAGAGCCCAATGTGAGGCTCTGTCTCACGACCCATGAGATCACGACCTGAGCCAAAATCATGAGTCAGACGCTCAACCGCCTGAGCCACCCTGGTGCCCCTAAAGTATTTTTTAATTAAGTAATGTACATTGTTTTTCCAGATACAATGCTATATTACACACTTAATAGACTACAGTATAGTATAAACATAACTTTTATATGCACTGGGAGACAAAAAAAATTCAATTGGTTTTATTGCGGTGGTCTGGAACCAAACCCCCAAGATCTCTGAGGTATGCCTGTGTATGCCAACCAAGAGTGCCAGCACTATTTTGGAAGCTGGAATTTCCCTGGAAGCCTGCCTTGTGCTCTACTGAGCCTGGAGTCTCCAGCAGCCTCTGGTTTATGCCCTCACTTATCTCTCCATTCCAGTCCCCAGTCTTCTAATTAAATAAATACATCTCCCCACTCTCCCTGCACCCCATGTCCATCTAACAAGAACCTCCAGGCCTCCATGCAAGTTCCTAAGGCAGGTTGTCAGGGCAGGAGTAATAATGCAGCAGGGGAGACCCCCTTTTCTCTATGTAGGAACCAAAGGACATTGGGTAAAAGAACAGTACGATGGAGCTTTTCTAGTCTCCCTTGCCAGTGTGAACTCGTGTGCTTGATAGGATGTCTGTTCCCTGGCCGTGATTCAGTGTGACAACTCCTTTTATCTGCCCCACAGTGAAGGAGGCTAATGCGGAGACTTTGGGGGGTTGCGGGGGGGGGGGGGAGTTCTTCTCAGTAGAAGAAAGGTTTCCATTAAGACTCTGGCTGCCTGTCACAAGTCATTGTGACTATGAAGCTGTCTTAGGGAAGAACAGTTACCAAGGGTGACCTTTGTTCCTAAGGATGAATGAATCAAAATCACATTGCTTTCATTCTTCTCCTGCTGGCCATGCTGAGTTGAAGGCACTACAGACAACTCAGGAGAGAAAGTGACACTGAGGAAAACACCAGTGATGGACTGGCCGGAGCAGGCGAGACCGCGTCACCTTATTTACAAAGTGGCTCTGAGAAGGCTGGCAGCCCTGTCTCCTCTTGCTGCCAGCGCTGGACTGTCTGCTCTGTGTTTCCGCCTCTCAAATTCTTTCCAGCAAAATGTGTGTTATGTTCCTTCAATCACACTGGGGTCTTCTCTCTTTTGCTATGCACTGCCTTAAATTTGCGTTTAAAGACTCACAGCAGTTCATGCTGGAGCTGCCAGACCTTTAATGGGCTCATTCCCATCTGGATGCAAAACGGTGGACAAGAGCTCCCAAAGAGGCCTCATCCCCTGGGAACCATCACCTCTGTTGTCAGTGTAGGTCAGTGTGTTACCTTCCTCAAGAGCATCTGGACTTAGAGCTCTCCTAAAAACCGAGGAGGGAGGGGGGCTTTATTGTTTGTTAACAGAATCTATGCGTGGATGAGCCTGAGGGTGGGGTAAGAGCCTATGAAGGAGCCACACCTCGCAGAAGCTGCCTCCTAATGATGATGTGAGCAGAGGGGTGGAGCATTTGATTTGCGCCCATCCTGAAGCAAATCATTACCTGAAGCAGCTGGTGCTACCACAACTGAGCTTCTGAGTGTGCAGAGCCAAGTGGCTAGGGATGAAGAAGTCTTATCCCAACTGCCCACCAATTGCAAAGTGCTGCTCTGCACAGAAGTCAGAGCTGAAGGCCTCTGCTGACTTGCTTGCATAGTCATTAATGTTGTGTCTAGACATTCACCCTCACTGTGGAAGGCATGACCAGCCTTCCTAGAACCCCGGGTGATGGCAGTCCAGTTTTACCATGCCCGTAGTAAATAAAATTACGTTCTCAAGCGTACTGTGAATTTATTTTTAATCTACGGGGCTGTTGGGGGAAAATGGTGTGATAGAGAAACAAAACTCCCAAATACACACACACACACACACACACACACACACACCTTTGTTCCTTACAGCATCTGTTCTTATGTGTGAAGGTAACATGAAAAGGGTAAGTCGTGTGCATTTCAATGGTAGAAGCTCTAAAGCTGTCAGTGATTAAAACAGCTCTAATTTGAAATACCCACTGGGCAGGAGTGGAGAACTGAAGTTGTTTGGGATGTCTTCTTACCATTTAAAAGTGATAAAGGGCCCAGAGGCAGGAAAATAATAAGGTCAGTACTGACAGTTACATAGCCATGGAAATACCTCTGAACCTGAAGCCAGATGACCTGAATCCTGGCTTTTCATTTACCAAAGTTATGACTATGGCCTGGTTGCTTCTTCAACCTCTAATTTTCTCAATTTTGAATGGGATCCTGATATATCACAGGGACAGGATAGTTGTGCGGATGAAAGAAAATAAATATGGAAGTACCTGGCATAGTACCTCGCACATTGTAGATATTCTTGAAGTGTTGCTTGAATCTATCTCCATTGTGTTGGGGACCAGAGATCACCTTCCATATCCCTGAAATTCTAGACTGCATGTGACAAGAAATGTTCCATCCACCAACCCCCCACTCTGTTTCATAGGCATAAATCTGCACTTTTCCTTTTTGTATTTGGAGTCGAGCCCTCTCTTTCCCCCTTACTGCAAAACCGCACTGCAATAATTCTCTTGAATAGTCTTCTTGATCATCTTTGACTTGTTCATTTCCAACTCTTATCCTTAGTTGTACAGATCAAAAGATCTTTGGAGGAGTCCTGAAGTCTACCATCTGCAACTCTGTGCTGCTGGACCCGTCAGGTTCAAGTATCTTGCTCATAGGAGATGGACAGGGGCTTGATTTCTCTCCTGGTCAGTCCCCTTTATGCTGCTGGGAGCCAGATATGACCACCATGGCTAGCCCTCAGACCTGGGGCTGTTCACAGCAGTAGTGTGGAGGGACCAGCTTACACCTCATGTCCTACTGAAATGAACATCCTCAGGCTCTTTTTATATGCCTTGCCATTTGTCACGCCTCAGGTTTCTATACCCAGGAATTAATTCTCTTCCTTAGACAATTTCATTTCCTTTCATTTAACTTTGAGCCTTGTTCTTAGGGGAGATCACTTTCCTTTCCCTGGTTAAGGTTGTAATGTCCACTAAGAGTGCAGCTGGACCCATTGCCAATGGTCTGGTCAAGACAATGTGGAAGTTTCCCTGGGAGTCACCCTATTCTTTCCTTCCTATCTAGAAATTCCCACTTTCCCCTGCTTCTTCCGAAGGCTGTTTCACCTAAGGTTCCAAAAGAGTTTGCCCATGTTTTTTCTTCAGCTTTCCTTCCTTATATAACTTCCACTTTCTAACCATTTTCTATCCCTTCCCTTCTCCTCAAGTCATGCCTCTGTTTACCTTCCTGTCTTAAAAATTTTTTGACCTTTAGGAATTTTAAGCACATTTTCACTTTCACTTGTTTTCTCTGAGTGCTTGCTAGTTGTCTCAAACTCCATCATCCTCCACCTTGAGGATGAATCCAGGAGGTTCTGTTCACCTTCATGTGCTGAGCATAGGGCACCATCTGACACACACCATAGGTGGCCAGCAGTTCAGAGAACAAGCTCATCACTGAATCCACATCTGGGGAAGAACTGGATTGGTGACAGTAGCCCACAAAATGCCCTACTTGTGTCTCACAGCTTTGGGAGGAAGAGGCAGGTATAGGGTTGGGATGAAGCAAGGACAGATCATAAGGGTCATTCAGGAGCTCTAGATTCATCTTTTAGGAGTAGGGAGACATTGGAAAAGTTGACACTGAAAAGAGGAGACATCTTCCAGTGGAACTGGCCCATAAGCTCTGCTGAGAAGTCAAAACTGGGTTGAAGAACTAAGGGTGTAGAAACCATGGTTCAAAGGTCACCCAGAGAAGGTGTCTAGAGAAAGGAAGAGAATCAGTGAAGAAGCAGAGGTAAAGAGTCAGAGAGGTGGGAAGAAAAGGAGAAAGTGATGCCACCACCACTGTGGGGTAGGGATTCTAGTTCTGAAGGGGAGAGTATTGGCTTTGAAACTGGAGGAAGAATAGCTAGAAAATGAAATCCAATTTGTGGAAAAATGCTGAAACCAAACAATATACCAAGAACTTCTTAAGCCTGAGTTCCTTAGTGGCAGATACTGCCACATGATATGGATCTTGCCCACCCCTCATCCTGGCCCTGCCATTGCTGATGTCTTTGCTCCAGTCACACAGGCTCTGAACTAACCTTGCCCTCTGCCTTCTGCCTTTGCTTCCACTCTTCAGTCCTCCTGAGATCCTCTTTCCTCCCGTCTTCTTGCAGTCATTGGCTCACATTTCAAGTACAAACTTCTCAGAGACTCCTTCCTTGACTACCTAACCCAGCATCACTGCCAAGCCCCATGCCATTAACCACAAGGCATTCCCCACTTCCTAAAATGAACTTCATATATGTCATGCTGTGTTTCCCCTTCACACTCAAATGTTAACTCCATGAGAAGAGAGCTACACCTTGTCCATGGCTGTTTTCCTAAGGCCTAGAAGAGGGACTGGCACCTAGTAGCCCTCGATAATCATTTGTCAAAAAAAAGAAGGAAGGAGGACAGGTGTAAGGAGAAAAGAATAAAGAAAGAAAAGAATATAGATGCAGCCTATTTGCTGAAAAACTCAACCAAAGCAGCAGCCCAATAAAAGGCCCTTAGGCCATTTGCTTAAATACACATGGGAGAATGGTCTGCAGTTTTCATGTCAATTATTTATATACAGAAATCCATAAAGGGCTTTACACTGCCTCCGACAGCTTCATATATATGGTGTTCTCAGTACCTCAGTGTATAAATATTTCAGTCATTGAGAAAGGCAGTTTTCTTTCCTCATAAACATTCTATCTGTAATAGAATTTATCCCATTACACTGTACATGTTCTCAAAAAACGTATTCATAAAATGTAGGGGAACTCTGTCATGGTGGCACTGGTGTGTACGATCCTTAATTACAAAGAAATGGAAACAGGATAGGGGGAGTTGACATCAGCCCTACAGCAAGACTTCTCTCCTCCACTGATGTCACACATCTGTTGGGCTCCAGTAACAAGAAATGCATGCAGTTCTTGTTTTCTCCTACATGCTGCTCTCATGCATTCCAGGCTCATTACCTTTTAACAATCATGAAACTAAGTGCATGCTGGGATTTAGTCCTGGAGAAGATGAATTTTCTTTTTTTCTTCTTTAAAAAAGATTTTATTTATTTATTGAGAGAGAGAACAAGTGAAAGAGAGAGAGAGAGCACGAACAGAGAGGAGGCAGTAGGAGAGGGAGAAGCAAACTCCCCACTGACTTAGGAGCCCAATACAGAGCTTGATGCCACGACCCTGGGATCATGATCTGAGCCAAAGGCAGAGGGCCAACCAACTGAGCCACCCAGGTGCCTGAAGATGAGTTTTCTTAAGGAGTCCACCTAGAACTATTTTCCTAGACACAATTCTATAAGAAATTGCAATTGGGGAGCTTATGAAATATTTTGGTAATAAGACTACTTTGCACAAATCAAAATAAAAGTCTACCCTATTTATAGTTTTACTCTAAACAACAACAAAAAATAAGATCATACATAATTTAAAAATCCCAAACATCAAAAGTAATTTATTTCTCCACTTCTCATTTGTTGTTTAACTACACTCCATTTTACATGAGGCTATTTTGAGAAAGAAGTGAGTAATGAAAAGTTTAGGAACATAAGATCATCAGAAAAGCCTTGATTATATATTTTGTGTTTGTGTGTGTTTGCATGTGTACATTTGTTTGTACTTCCCTGCCATGGTGATCTGTCTTGGAATTTTGGAAGAATGGCTCATATTTACTTTTCAGTATTTCAAAGTTGTTGGGGGTGGGGGATGATAATTACACTGTTATCCGAAAAAACAGGATAGTCACTAACTCCTCCCCCTTCTCACCAAAAAATAAGCTCTTTCCGGCTGAAAGGTGTAACTCCTGTCTCTACCTCTTATCAGCTCTCAGAAGTCTGGCAAAGCATTTCGTGGGGCATCTTTCAAGAGCGCATATGGTACAAATGGAAAGAATCTTCCTAAGTCTGTGGAATCCTAGGATCTCCCCAACCCCCTTAGCTCCCAGCCTTGGGCAAATTACTGAACCTTTTCAAGAATCTGCTATCATCATCTATAAAGTAGAAAGCACCCTTCAGGCCTCTGAAGGAAGGTCAAGGAAGGTCAACCAATGACTGCGCTCCTTCATCTCCAGGTTCCTTGGCTGTAGGAGTAGAGCAGATCATAGCACAAGACACTTAGAAGGCCAGTCTCTAACTCAGGAGACCTAAAGACTAGCTCCAACTACTCCTTGTACTCAGACCCTTTGGACCCACTTAGCAGGCAGTACATGTGTTCCAGAGTCCTGGCACATTTTCTCCCACTCTACCCAGGAAATTTCCCAGAAACAATATAATAAGCAGCCCCTTCCTGATATTAGTTTCATATTGATACTTCAGGAACAACTACATACTTGTCAATATGGTGGCAACTCTGCAAAAAAACCCAAGCTGATGTAAAGTCTGTTTCTAAACACATATTCTCAGCGATAGACTCATAACTGTCTATTGAATGGAAAAAAATAAGAGCTATGGAGTTAGAAGGTTGGGATCAAATGCTCACCCATTTCAATTAGTTGCCTGGCTACAGGTAAGTTATTTCATTTTTCTGATTCTTTTCTCTTTCATCTGCAAAACAAGATCACTAAAATTTTGAACCTCATAGAACTCTTTGAAAGATGAAATGATAAATAAGATAATGTAGGTGTGGTGATGTTACTGCCGCTCACTAATATATCATTTTATCATTTACTTCTGGGTCACAGGATTGTACCTATCCACTTCCATGAGGTTAGATGTAGCCACATGACTTGCTTTGGCCAATGAAATCTGAATAAAAAGGACATGCGGCACTTCCAGGTGGAAGCATTCAAGAGCTAGTAGAGGATTTTTCATATTCTCTCTTTGCCTGCTGTGATATGACTCTGGTAGGACACCGGTAAAACATTGACATGGGAGTGCCCCAGGCAAAAGCAGACCTGATCTGCTGTTTGGAGGACCATCTCACCCTACAGCTGACTTTGCAAGAATGAGGCATAAATCTTTATTGTGTTAAACAAAGAATATTTTGGAGATTGTTATACGTACAACAAAACTTAGCCTACACTGACAAATACATATAAGAAAAATACAACACACTCAAAAAAAGTCAATTCAATCATTGCAGGTATCTATAAAGATCATGTTAGAAACACTAACAGAAGACACACATGATAGCATGATAACATCATAGCAAGATAGCATGGTAGCATGATGAAATATCTGGACTATAGCTACGGTGGCTCATTCTCATCACTTCATTACTATCATCAAATGTCTACAAAGCACCCACCATGTTTCTGATATTATGCCAGGCAATATATATGCAATATTTATTTCTGAGGTTAAAATATCTTAAATTCCAGTTGCATTTACATTTGGCCTGTCTTTTGATAACATAACGATGGCTCATCATCAAACCAAAGATTCATACTAAAAAGACTTTCACTTTGTAGAACATTCTGGGTTACTGTTGGGTGGTACAGAGCTGAAAAAAATTTTCAGAATATAGAGAAATATTGTCCTTCAAGAACTACGTGGAAATGAATTTGTATATTCTATCACAGGAATTCTAAACTTTATTTGAGCAAATTAGCCTGCAAACTCTTGATAATCTGAAAATACCTGGCTGATTTTGTATGGAGTTATTTTCCTTCATTCACTCTAAAAGACGCACCATACACCCATCCTCAAGCCCCAGGACTAGAAAGAGTTTCCGGATGTTTTTTTTCTAATATCCGTCAAATCACCCACACCTGATGGAAACTAAGTTCATCATGCGTGAAGTTTTTAAGGAACATCAAAACTTGAGATGACTCAATTTTATAAATTAACAAAAGCAGCAACAAACTAAAAGGTTGGCAGAGTGATCTTCCTTATCTTCATTCTCATTTCTGGCATTTGTGTGGGCTGGCGACAAAAATCACGTTACGGTAAGAAACTGGGGGTCGTCATTTTCCTATGCACATATATTCTTTCAAGCCACAGAGAAACTGGCTCCAGTCTCAACTGCTCCACGTTTCTTTAAGATCCTTCCTGTCACTAACACCCCCACCCCTGCCCCTCAAGGCTTTCTCTCTGGCACAAGGCTTTCTCTCAGTCTTTTCCTCAACTGTTCTGCTAACATCCTCCTTCCATAATATCCTCTCATCTATGGGTCACTTGTGCCTTATTATGAAGCTGAGGTCAAAGACACTATTGTCAAATCAGTGGGGCAGTTCTGCAGCTATCCTCAGACCCCAGCTCTGCTGAGTGATTCTTTCCTCCTGTCTTAACTTTACCGTACTTCAACAGTCGGTCATTGTTGTCAGCAAAATTAAATTATAAATGAGCTCTTTCGCAATATTGTTGGGCTGAGTGTAAAGCACAGCCCTGTCTGCCATCTGATGTCTGATGTGGCCTCTTAAGGAATGCTATGAACTGGTTCAGGAGCTCAGCATAGCATCCATGTCCTCCCTCACACTCATGCATAAATTCATCATATACAGAGATTACATCATAAACAAGAAACATCAGCTGACCCCAGCCTGGGATGGTAAGGTACTCTGAGTTGTGTTTGCAGTAGTAGTGAGGTGTTCAAATCAAACCATCCTGACTTCTCCATCTCCACGAGATTAGAGGCTTCAATTTGACACTTAGCTGCAGGTGAAAAATACAACTCCCTCATGGCCATGTGTCAGAGGGCTGTAGACCAGTACACAGAGAACTGAGAAGAGACAGGCAGGGCCTGTAAGTACTGTACTTCATGCTAGGCTCAGTACAGAAGCTCTCTATATTTACCTGAAGTTTACCCTTAAATATTAACCTATATCTATAAGCCCTATTAAATAATATTATTATTAATACAATATAAATATATTATTATGTTATATATAATATTGTTACTATTATAACCATATTACCCTTATGGTTGACTCTATTATCTTGATTCACACCTAAATATGTTAGCAATTTAATATTTCCCTGCTTAGTTGATTAATGAAATAGCACAATCAGAGAAATAAGGTTCCATGATAGATTCAATCTTAATTCACACATTATATTTGGGAGCTAGATGTTTGATTTTCAATATAAGTTACTTCTAGAACACTTGCATACAGTGTCTCATGTTTGTATTCTTGGGCACATGTTTCTTGCTTTATATCAGTATACTTTAATTTCTGAAGAACAATATCAAAGATTTGTCAAACTCAAAACCAGTTGAAGTGAAGACTGTATTGTGGAATTTTTTTAAAGTTGTTTATATTAGCAAACAAGATAGCAAAATGGTTAAGATATATGCTAGTATCAGACTCCCTCAGTGTAAAGCTTTTGCACTATGATGAGATTTTGAGCTAGTTACCTAAGTTTTCTCAGATAGATAGATACATAATTATCTTACAGAAAAAAAAATAATTATCTTACAGGGTTGTACCAAACATTAACTGAAGAAAATAGTCCTATAAAGTTTTTTTTCTGACACAAAGCAAGCATTCAATAAATATTAGTGCTTGTTATTGTCGTTAAAAAACAGATTAGAACAAGATGGGTCAAAAATCAATGGGACAAATATTTCTTCAAGGAAAAGAATTGTTACCACTCATAATAGTTATAATAAGACAAACATTATTTAACTTAATCCCCCAGAGAAATTTCGTGATATGTGCATTATTGATCCATTCTGCAGAGGACTGATTGATGGTTAGAGAAGCTTCATGATATAACCCTTACCCACAAGCAGCAAGCATGATATAGCTGGAATTTAAACTACATCTTTCACTAACTGAAGCCTGTGTACTCACTCCTCCCGAATTCCTAGACATAAAGTCCATTGCCAAGTACCCAGTGTACCAAGTGTAGATGTTATCCAGATGAATACTATGCCATGCCTACCTTCAAGGAGCTTCCACTTTAGCATGTGACAGGCTATAATTTTATGAGACAGACAGACAGAAGTCCAATTTGTCACTGACATATTATAAGACTGATATACTAAAACTATCCAACCTCTACTTTGTAAAGGGAGTTCTTAGAAAAACAGTTTTTTGTTAACTTACAGGCATCTCCAATAATCACCTGTACCAATATCAAAAGTTCTGTGATATGTGCAATAATTCTTCATTATTTAGGACTGTATCATATGTCCACATCTCTGGTTCCTGGCCAACAAATGCATGAAAGCCCTCACAAATATCCAACACATTCCCTGGGAGCAGTATTGTCCACATTGAGGACTACCACATTTTTGGATTATGAAATCAATATGGTTGGTGCTAACCAGGGAAAAAAGAAGGAAGGGAGGGAGGAAGGAAAGAAAGAGAGACAGAGAGAAAGAGAGAGAAAGGGAAAAAGAAAAAAAATATCAGAATCAATTGAAGTAAAAAATGTACTTAGTAAATGTATTACTTTATGATTTTTTTGTGTTATTTTTCTATGTATTTTAAATACATTTGCACACACGCTTTCACATACAATCAAAAAAGTTGGACTCTGGTCCTCTGACCTTTCTCATGGTCTCATTAGTAGACCATGTGATTCCTTTCATTCAAAGATTCTGAGCAGTACCAAAAGAACAGAAGTAGAGGGGAGGGCATGGAGGAAGGGTGAAATGGGTGAAGGAGATCAAAAGGTACAAACTTCCACTGATCAAATAAATAAGTCAAGAATGTAATGTACAACACAGTGACTATAGTTAATAATCTGTATTGCATATTTGAAAGTTGTTGAGGGAGTAAATCTCAAAAGGTCTCACCACAAGAAAAAAAGGTAACTATATGTGGTGATGGATGTGAACTAGACTTATTATGCTGATCATTTTGCAGTATATATAAATATTGAATTATTATGTTGTGTACCTGAAGGTAATATAATTTTATATATCAATTATATGTCAATAAAAAAAGAAGAAGTCATTCAACAGGAGATTTTGGGACGGTGCTAATTCTATATGTTTTGGCTGCTCCAATGGGGAACAAATCTGCCAGTTATGGTGAGTTATGTTATAGTTATATAGTCAAAGTTTGGCAATAGAGTACTTACTCTTTTTCTTGCTTGACTTGGTTTTCTTTTCCATTAGTCCAAAAATAAATTTAAGGATTCAAATCAGTTGTACAAAAAGATACCTCAACTTCATTATCAATCAGGGCAATGCAAAATAAAGCCATCATGAGGTTATTTGCCTCTCCTTAAATTGGCAGATATTAAAAATTTTGACAATACCAAGTACTGGCAATGATATGAAGCAACAAGAACTCTCATATAGAATTGTAAATCACTATAAACATTTTGGGTATCAATTTGGCATTATCTAGTAAAGGTAGCATGCATATACCTTATGAATCAGCAGTTCTCTAAGTTTATACTTTAGAGAAACTCTTGCACAGGCACACACAACATGAACAAGATGCCAGGAGCTACAAGGCTCCAGGGAAATTGGTTATAAAGTGAATTTTAAAAACTCTGGAAACAATTCAAAGTCCAGAAAAAAATGGAACAGATAAATAAGTTATGGAATGGTTCCTAATGGAATAACATACAGCAGTGAAAATAAATCAAGAAGAATTTTATTTATCTTCATGATTTAGCCCACGAATATAATGTTGAATGGATCAAAAGAAAGTCACATTCAACTTTAAAAGGGAAGAAAATTCTAACACAGGCTACAATGTGGATGAACATCAACGGTATCATGCTCAGTGAAATAAGCCAGTCACAAAAGAACAAATACTATATGATTTTACTTGTATAAAGGACCTAAAGTAGTCAAATTCATAGACATGGAAAGTAGAATAATGGTTGCTAGAAGCTGGAAGGAGGAGAAAATGGGGACTTGTTTAATGTGTATAGAATTTTGGTTTTGCAAGATGAAAAAGTTCTGAAGATTGGTTGCACAATAATATGAATAGAATGTACTTAAGAATACTGATCTGTTCACTTGCCCATAGTTAAGATGTGAAATTTTACATCGTGTGCATTTTATCACAATCAAAACTTTTTTGTAAGTTTTAGAAGAATGAACAAGGTATAATTTGATTTTTATGAATCTCAAACACCTGAAAACTTACCATATAATTCTTAGAGATACAAACATTCATGATAAAGCTATAACAAAAAGTAATGAGTGCATGAGGTCTTCAATGATGATTGCTGTGTCCAAACTCTTGACTGGAGGATTGGATACAGTTTCATGGTTATATATGTATCATACATATATCTTATAAATCCATAAACTCTTTTCAAGCCAAAAAGCTGTAATCTGAATGTCAGAATTAAGATCAGTATGATGAAATATATGAAACCAAGTTCCAGCTTAGAAAGTCATTCTGTTTGCAAGAAAGCTCCCGATCTCCTGGTTAGAGTCAGAATTTATGTGCAGCCTGTTCAATAAAATATGAGTAGCCACTGTTTTCTTAAACTTGTAATGAAAGCTATTGCTAAGCACTGGCACTGAAAAAACCCAGCCATATCACAGATGCTCTGGCAGTTTCTCTCTAAACTATTACTTACTATTGGCCTAACCCCAAATAGAGTTCTATTTGTAAAAGAAGGGCAATTGAGGATCCGAGAGAGAACTTTAAGAAAAACAATATAAGGATTGTTTAGTATTACATAAAATATAATGTCACATCAGAATTTTTTAGTAAATTAGATTTTTGTAATACTCTATAGAAAAAAAAGAAATCTAAAGAGGTCTTTTCTTTTCTTTTTTCTTTTTTCTTTTTTTCTTTTTCTTAGAAAAGAATAACCTGGGATGCCTGGGTGGCTCAGCAGTTGAGCATCTGCCTTTGGCTCAGGGCGTGATTCCGGGGTCCTGGGATCGAGTCTCACATCAGGCTCCCTGTGAGGAGCCTGTTTCTCCCTCTGCCTATGTCTCTGCCTCTTTCTCTCTGTGTCTCTCATGAATAATAAATAAAATCTTTAAAAAAAGAAAAGAAAAGAATAACTTTTTGGTTACATGTAGAACACTGATTTGTCCTCATGTCAAATAAAATTAAAAATCATTGCCCTATTATTATTCAGAGTTCAGTGAAAGTTGAAGACTATGGCAGGGCTCCATGCTGTCAGTTAGCTTTCATTCTTCTTGGTTCCAGGGACTGGAATGGAAACATCTTCAATATATAAAGGCTATGATCTGTCCATGAACCCTAGCTCCATAGATGGCCTAATCTGCCAGTGTTTGCAACTTCCACTCTCCCCACTGGCCACCGTGAAAGCTTTATCAGCTGAAGCCAAGGTCCGCTGTTCCTTCTACATTGGGGAGCATTAACAAAGTCTGTGGATGGTCCAGAGGGCAGCCAAGAGCAGACAGGCAGGGCAGCATAGGGAAAATCAAATCAAGCAAGGGGAAAATCAAATCAAGATGTGACACTGAGAAAATTTTAGGCATTTCAGACGACTTAGGCCACTGTTGCAAATAAAGGAGCAAAATGATTTTATTTTCATTTACAAGTAAAATGAGAATGGAGGAAGTTGATGGAGATCTCCAATCACATGACTGACTTGATGAGCTGACAAGGTCATTTTATATCTCTGGTATCTGTTAATAAAGAGTGGCATTATTTACATTAGAACTTTATTTCTATCAATGAGGTCATTAAAATCAATCCTGAAAATATGAACTACATGAATGTCTAGGAAGGTTCATATAATTACATTCCAAAAATTCACTATTTATTTCCAAAAAATATCATTAAGGAAACGTAGGAATGTCTCTAAAGTATAACACTGACTACAACTGTTTCTAACAAAATGGAGAGAGGCCAGCCAACCATTTGAAGCATCAAAATTCTTAGGTATCCCCTTTGAGTGGGGTTCCTAACCTTTGTAACTCATAAATCACCACCCTCTCTTAGTCAAAGCTTCAATGTACAAAGCCTATTTGCATTTGATTCAACTCTGTAAAAACAAAACAAAAACCTAGGTCTCAGGCAATCTCAAAAAATTGAAAATAATAACTTATAATGGAAAACATCTCAAGTCCAGACAGTAAAGAATGCATGTGTTGTCCGGGTTTGGCTTCTCAAGCTTTCCCCCAGTATTTCGGATGATACTCCCAAAACAACCTACTGCAGCCATAAAACATGAGTTTGTTTTAAAATTATTCTTCACAAGTCCTCCTCATCAAACATTACTCAACTGTGTAATAGGCCAAAGATGTCAAGAGGCCAAAACGAAATGAGATAGGATTTACCAAAGAATAAAAAGCACTGTGGGGGTCCCCACCAAGATCACTATTCACAGCCTGAAACTAAGGTATTAGAGTCAGGTGATGACTTCCTTAGGGTGAGGTGAGGGTGCGGGGAAGGATGAAGATGGTGGTATAAAGCAAGAACTTATAGTATGTGGGGTATGAGTGCTGATGAAAGTGTGATAAATTCACTCAGAAGTATTTTTTCACTTTTTGAAATAAATCTAAGGATGCATCTAATGTACACTGGATGGTAAAGGCAATGATTATAGAATTAACAAAAAGTGAATTGCAAAATGGACACAAATGATCCTGCAAATTGAATAAAGAAGTTTAGAGTCATTTGCCTTTGTTTATTCTTCCACTTTTCAAAGAGATTTCAATGTACTGTTATGTTTTCAGTACCATATATCAGCCAAGAGGAATAAGGATGCTATTTCTTTTATCACTAGGTCATGGCTTGATGATGGCATTACTTATTTTAAGTTGTAGGTTTATTTTCTTTTTCCCAGTTCTATCAAAATTCTTAACTGAGGCTTCTTATATTTTACTTACAACATTGAACAAATGAATAAAATTAAAAACTAAAACATCATTATTAAAAGATGTTTAACACAATAAATGAGGTAGATTGTGCAAATTGTCCATGAGATTTCTCCTCCCTGGAGGAAATGAAAACTGATGCTTAATGCATGTCATTAATAACTCTTAATTCAAAGGCTGATTTCTGTTACTGAGAGGCTAACATTCGTCAGTAGACTCCCAGTCCCGAGGCCAGCAGACACTGAACATATTATGAAAGATGACTCACTTGGCTATACCAGATGTATCACAAAACTCAAAGGCTTCTGAAGCATGCCACTGGGGACTAGAAACAGCCTTCCAGCTTACTGTAATGATAATTTTATTTCCATTAGTTAGAAGAAACCAGACTAAAAGAAAATCTCATAAAAGGTACTGTTTGCTTAAATGTTACCCACGTTCTCATAAAAGAAACCTCTATATATTATAAGTTATGAGCAATATTTAAAAGGTAATTTTCAAATTGAACAGACATTAAAGCATTTGATGATTATATTTTCTTTATATTTTGATTAATGGTTTGTGTAAATGAATGGCATTTACTTTTCAAACATCAAACATAATTTATACATATCAAATTATATATATATGTATTTTTCATTTTTAAAATCAAACAAATAAGAATTCAGAGGGAAATGAATTTTTAAATTAAAAAGTGTAAAAATAAATAGTTCTGAGAATAGAAAAACAAGAAGTAATAAATAACAGAAAAATAACACCTGGAGGTAAGGGGAAACAGATAAAAGGAATTTATAGAAAGAATTTAGGGATCTCAACTTCTACCTCAATAGGACCAGATCTTCTTCCATAAACAATTAGCCAAAATATACAAGGCAATAGTTTCTGGACAATGGACAACAGAAGCACAAGAATGCAATCCCTCACCCTGAGGTGAGCCCCATAATTACCCTGGAACTCTGCCTGAGAACAATTTCCTGACTTATATGAGGGGTTGGAGCCCAAGCAAAGCATAGTGGGTCAACTGATCTGAGAAGGCAAAGATTAGAGTTTGAGGTTGTTGAATCTCCTGAAATTTGAACAGCTGGGGCCTGGAGGGCAGAGAACTGCCAAAATATGGGGGAAATAGACTCAGGACTTTAAATATGTTTCCCACAAGTCCTTGGCTCAGGATTGGGCTGTGCATGCACAGAGAAATACTCAAGGCTTATCAGATGGTTGCTGCTACTAGGTTGAGAGGCAAACACAGATAGTGAAATCAAGCAATGTTGGGATATTTTGGCATTCTGGCTCAATCAGGTGAGAGAGACCTTGGTGACACCCTGATATACAATATTGACACTGCTGAAACACTAGAAAGGCTCTGTCTTAGGAGAAAGTAGCAAAACTTAAAGAAAGGCTTCCACTATGCCTGTCTTTACAAACCAAAATTATAACTTATCAAGATCCACAGGGGAGATAGTGTTCAGAGATTTTTCAATTTGAAAAGCTTAGGAAATACTTTGAGCTTTCCAAAGATCCAATCTACAAAGTATACGAGAAGTTAATACAAGTCCAACATGATTACTTGGAAATTAAACTTATTATAAGACCGAAAATCAATGTATTCTAGAAGAAGAAAACAGAATCCAGGTTCTATAGCATATTATTTATAATTTCCAGTATCAGCCTGAATTTATTGAAGAAAGAGAAAAAAGATTCCTATTGTCAACGGAAAAAATAACCAATACAAACAGACCCCAACACCATCTATATGTTGAAATAGCAGATAGAGATTTTATGACTATTTTTTAAAAATAAATTCAAGAACATAAGAAAAAGATGATCATAATAATTCCACTGAGGAGGACTATCAGAAGAGAAATAGAAATTATATGTTAAGCAGAGTTCTAGAACTGTGATAGCACAATGACCAAAATGAAAGATTCACTAGATGAGACAATGACAGCATTGGAGATGGAAGAATAAACGGGTAAGTGAGCTTGAAGAGAGACTAGTAGAAATGATCCAACTGGAAGATACTCTGTTCTTTCCAATTGGAAAGATATAAGTAAAAAATATGAACAGAGTTTCAAGAACTTATGGAACAATATAAAATAGTCTAATATATGTCATTGGAATCACAGAAGGAGAGAATGCTAAAAAGCCAAATAAATATTTAATAAGAATTAATAATTGAATTTTTAGCTTTTAATCATACAAGATAAACAAAAAGCAATTGTATTTCTGAACAAAACCAAAGGGTCAAAACCCTTTTGACTCTGTCTGAGGTTGACTAATATTTCTTAAATAGGAAAAAAATAAAATGCTAGGATAAAAGAAAACTTGATATAGTGGATTTCATTAAAATTAAATGCTTCTGCTCCTCAAATGGTATTTTTAAGAAAATTAAGATGCAAAGCACAATCTGGGAAGAAATATTTGCAACACACATATCTACCAAATAGTTTGTATCTACAATCTATAAAGAACTCCTACATACGTAATATATAACAAATATATATATATCAATATATCAATATATATATCAAATATAATATATCAAATAACAACTTGATAAATGGTGAAAAGATAAGAATAGAAATTGCACAAAAGAAGGCTTGCAAATGGATAATAACCTATGAAAGATGCACAGGCAATGTATGATAAAACTACAATGAGATACCAATACCCACTCATTAGAATGTCCTAAAAAAAAAAAAAAAGACAATAATACCAAGTGTTGACAAGGATGTAGAGTAACTCAACTCTCATACATTAGAAGTAGGGGTGTAAATGGTACCATAACTTTAGAAACAATTTGGTAATTTCTTTAAAGTTATACATGCACTTACTCTATGACCAGGAATATTCACCCAAGCAAAGTAAAAACATATGTCAAAACCATAGCTTGCACTAAAGAGTCAGAGTGGCTTTAACCATAATAGCCCCATATTATCAAGTCAAATGTCCAGAAAAGGTGAACTGTGGTATTTTCATAAGAAAGAATATGGTAGTCCCCCTCCTTATCTGCAAGAAATTCATTCCAAGACCCCCAGTGGATGCCTGAAACCATGGATAGTACAAACCTTGTATATACTATGCTTTCCTATGCCTACATACCTATTATAAATTTTAATTTATAAATTAGGCACAAAAAAGATTAACAAAAATAACTAATAATAAAACACAATTATAATTATATATTATAATAAAAGTTATGTGAATGTAGTCTCTCTCAAAATATCTTACTGAACTGTATTCACTTTTCGTGTGATGATAATGAGATAAAATGCCCATGTGATGAGATGAAGTGAAGTAAATGACATAGGCATCATGATGTAGTGTTAGGCTACCACTGGCCTTCTGACAATAGGTCAGACAGACAATCATCTGCTTCCAGATGGTGATTGGCTGTGAGTAACTGAAGCCCCAGAAAGCAAGACTACAGGTTAGAGGGGACAACTATACTACTGCCTTGATCTGTTCATCCTGCTATAACAGAATTATCATAGACTATGTGGCTTAAAAACAGAAATTTATTTCTTATAGTTCTGGAGGCTGGGAAGTCTAAGGTCACAGCACCGGCCAGATTCTGTGTCTGTTGAGAAACCACTTCCTGGTTCACAGACCACCGTTTTTTCATTGCAACCTCACACTGTAGGGAGGGAAGATAAGTTCGTAGGGCCCCTTTTATAAGGGCACTAATCCCATTCATGAGAACTCCATTCTCATGACCTGATCACCTCCCAAAGGCCCCACCTCTTAATACCATCACATTGGGAATTAGGTTTCAACCTGTAAATTTTGAGGGTGGGAGTGGGGCACAAACATTCTACAGCAACTTATCAACAATAAAAAGCAAACTGGTGATACATGCCACAAAATTGATGGATCTCAAAAGTGTAATACTGACTAAACAAGGCCTGCCGCAGTTGAATATGTACACTATTGTGTGATTCCAATTATATGACTCTCTGAAACAGAGAAAACTAACTCTAGTACCAGAAATCAGATCAGTAATTGTTAGGGGAAAGGAGAGACACTTGACTCAAACTGCAGGAAAGAACTTTCTGGGTGACAGAAACATTATATATCTTGATTTGGGTGTTGGTTACATGGGCCTATATAGTTGGCAAAATTAATTAAATTATACATTTAAAAATAGTCTTGTTCTCATCTGTCTCTGTACATTATCTGGTTTTCTATACTCAAATTGTAAGAAAAAGTCTAGCTAAAAGTTAAATGTGAAACAACATACTAAATATTATCCCTAAATTTCAAACCATAGGCAGATGATTTTTATTTTTGAGTGAGAGGTAGAGAGAGAACATGCATGCACAGGTGCACACATACCACATCTGGATCTTCATGGAAGCTGAACAAGTAGATTTTTTTAAAACCAAAATGTGAAACCAAAAATGTGATATTAAAAAGATACTAAGAATGAGCACTCACTCTTACATCCTGATTATAATCAGTATAAGTAAATTTCAGGACTGGCTTGTATTCGTAAATATAATTTTGTTTTTTGGGGGGTAACTGTACATATTGACCTCTCAGGACAGAGATGTGAAAGCCTTATATTCTTGAAACACAGATTCTAATTTATCCTAATGGCTGCCTATAGCTGTGTTTCTTTCTTTCTTTCTTTCTTTCTTTCTTTCTTTCTTTCTTTCTTTCTTTCTTTCTTTTCTTTCTTCTTTCTTTCTTTCTTTCTTTCTTTCTTTCTTTCTTTCTTTCTTTTCTTTCTTTCTCTCTCTCTCTCTCTTTTTCTTTCTTTCTCCCTCTCTCTCTTTCTTTCTTTCTTTCTCTCTCTCTCTCTCTCTCTTTCTTTCTTTCTTTTGAAACATCAGTAATGGAAAAATTTGAAGAGAATGTGATTTAGAGACTAAAAACAAACACCACCCCCCAGGAGTTACACAATGCATCTTTTGCATCCATATCCTGTCTTAAATAAAAACACTTACATAATGCTTTATACGTTTGAGAAATACCCTGACCTAGTTTATTGGCTATGATCATCAATGGGCAAGATACTATTATCCTTCTGTTTTTTACAATTGGGGAAACTTTAGGCTCAGTGTGGTTAAATGATGTCCCCAAGGTAAGAAAGCTAGAAACTGTCAATACAAAACCTAACAGCTAGGATTCCTGAGTTTTAATCTGTTTCTCTATCAAATATAGCCAGAAATATCTTAATGGCAAAGATTAAGCTAGGAGGGACCTCAAATCCCTAACATTACTGGTAGACTTATAAGATGAGGCAATAGAACATGTTCTCTCTTCGTCCGGCAGTTGAGGAACTGGAGTCCAAAATTTAAAGTGATTAACATTCCAGCTATACATTCCTTTCAAAATTAAAAAAAAATAAAATGTTCTTTTAGCTCCTAGTATCTTAATAACTACTAATTTGTTAACAAATCACCCTTTTAGGGGAAACAATACTTTAAAACCATAATAAAAATAAAACCACCCAATTTCAGAGAAGTGAAATTAGCAACAGAAGGCTTATCTTTTCAGATAACAAACACATGTAACATGAATCTGAACCCGAACTTTCAGTCGCTTCAGTTCATTCAGTTGTCTTTGAATTAAGTCAGTTATTTGTCTTTCGGTGGTGGTTAGCTTCAGTCTCTGAGGACGCACACAACTTCTCACTGCTGCACCCTAGTGAGCATGTTAAAAATGAAATAAAATTTTTTAATAATAAATTTATTTTTTATTGGTGTTCAATTTGCCAACATACAGAATAACACCCAGTGCTCATCCCGTCAAGTGCCCCCCTAAGTGCCTGCCACCCAGTCACTCCCCACCGTCCTCCCCTTCCACCACCCCTAGTTCGTTTCCCAGAGTTAGGAGTCTTCATGTTCTGTCTCCCTTCCTGATATTTCCTACCCATTTCTTCTCCCTTCCCCTCTATTCCCTTTCACTATTATTTATATTCCCCAAATGAATGAGACCATATAATGTTTGTCCTTCTCTGATTGACTTATTTCACTCAGCATAATACCCTCCAGTCCCATCCACGTCGAAGCAAATGGCGGGTATTTGTCGTTTCTAATGGTTGAGGAATATTCCATTGTATACATAAACCACATCTTCTTTATCCATTCATCTTTCGATGGACACCGAGGTTCCTTCCAGTTTGGCTATTGTGGACATTGCTGCTAGAAACATCGGGGTGCAGGTTTCATTGCATCTGTATCTTTGGGATAAATCCCCAGCAGTGCAATTGCTGGGTCGTAGAGCAGGTCTATTTTTAACTCTTTGAGGAACCTCCACACAGTTTTCCAGAGTGGCTGCACCAGTTCACATTCCCACCAACAGTGCAGGAGGGTTCCCCTTTCTCCCCATCCTCTCCAACATTTGTGGTTTCCCGCCTTGTTAATTTTCCCCATTCTCACTGGTGTGAGGTGGTATCTCATTGGGGTTTTGATTTGTATTTCCCTGATGGCAAGTGATACGGAGCATTTCCTCATGTACTTGTTGGCCGTGTCTATGTCTTCCTCTGTGAGATTTCTGTTCATGTCTTTTGCCCATTTCATGATTGGATTGTTTCTTTGCTGTTGAGTTTAATAAGTTCTTAACAAATCTTGGAAACTAGCCCTTTATCTGATACGTCATTGCAAATATCTTCTCCCATTCTGTAGGTTGTCTTTAGTTTTGTTGACTGTATCCTTTGCTCTGCAAAAGCTTCTTATCTTGATGAAGTCCCAATAGTTCATTTTTGCTTTTGTTTCTTTTGCCTTCGTGGATGTATTTTGCAAGAAGTTACTGTGGCCAAGTTCAAAAAGGGTGTTGCCTGTGTTCTCCTCTAAGATTTTGATGGAATCTTGTCTCACATTTAGATCTTTCATCCATTTTGAGTTTATCTTTGTGTATGGTGCAAGAGAGTGGTCTAGTTTCATTCTTCTGCAGGTGGATGTCCAATTTTCCCAGCACCATTTATTGAAGAGACTGTCTTTCTTCCAATGGATAGTCTTTCCTCCTTTATCGAATATTAGATGACCATACATTTCAGGGTCCACTTCTGGGTTCTCTATTCTGTTCCACTGATCTATGTGTCTGTTTTTGTGCCAGTACCACACTGTCTTGATGACCACAGCTTTGTAGTACAACCTGAAATCTGGCATTGTGATGGCCCCAGCTATGGTTTTCTTTTTTAAAATTCCCCTGGCTTTTCGGGGTCTTTTCTGATTCCACATAAATCTTAAAATAATTTGTTTTAACTCTCTGAAGAAAGTCCATGGTATTTTGATAGGGATTGCATTAAACATGTAAATTGCCCTGGGTAACATTGACATTTTCACAATATTAATTCTGCCAATCCACGAGCATGGAATATTTTTCCATCTCTTTGTATCTTCCTCAATTTCTTTCAGAAATGTTCTATAGTTTTTAGGGTATAGATCCTTTACCTCTTTGGTTAGGTTTATTCCTAGGTATCTTATGCTTTTGGGTGCAATTGTAAATGGGATTGACTCCTTAATTTCTCTTTCTTCAGTCTCATTGTTAGTGTATAGAAATGCCACTGACTTCTGGGCATTGATTTTGTATCCTGCCACACTGCCAAACTGCTGTATGAGTTCTAGCAATCTTGGGGTGGAGTCTTTTGGGTTTTCTATGTAGAGTATCACATCATCGGCGAAGAGGGAGAGTTTGACTTCTTCTTTGCCAATTTGAATGCCTTTAATGTCTTTTTGTTGTCTGATTGCTGAGGCTAGGACTTCCAGTACTATGTTGAACAGCAGTGGTGAGAGTGGACATCCCTGTCTTGTTCTGATCTTAGGGGAAAGGCTCCCAGTGCTTCCCCATTGAGAATGATATTTGCTGTGGGCTTTTCGTAGATGGCTTTTAAGATGTTGAGGAATGTTCCCTCTATCCCTACACTCTGAAGAGTTCTATGAGGCCAGCATCACCTTAATTCCAAAACCAGACAAAGACCCCACCAAAAAGGAGAATTATAGACCAATATCCCTGATGAACATGGATGCAAAAATTCTCAACAAGATACTAGCCAATAGAATCCAACAATACATTAAGAAAATTATCCACTATGACTAAGTAGGATTTATGCCCGGGACACAAGGCTGGTTCAACACTCGTAAAACAATCAATGTGATTCATCATATCAGCAAGAGAAAAACCAAGAACCATATGATCCTCTCATTAGATGCAGAGAAAGTGTTTGACAAAATACAGCATCCATTCCTGATCAAAATGAAATAAATTTACCAAGACCTGGCATATTCCTTGGTCTGACCCCCTAATCTGTCACTACTAGATTGATAGGGCTTCTCTCTCAATCATGTCCCCCAACCATGCTTCATACAGAGCTTTTGTCTTTTGGGCAGGACTTTGAATAAATAGCAACAACTGGTAGACTCAGGGTCCATGTAAACTGGTGACATGCTTTTGAATAAAATAGAAGACATCAGATTTTCAAAGAGATGTGTTTAAAGAAATACTGTTTTCTGATTCAAATACAGAGATATCTATGTCGACATCCATTAAGTTAGCAATAAAAACTATAAAAGTGATACTTGGTGTTCCTGGCTATGGGAAATCAGGAAAGCTCACTACAGTGTCACTGAAATGTCAGCTTTTCTTCCCTTTTTTTTTTTTTTGACTCTTTGTAAAATCTAGGCAGATGATAAACAGGAGCCAATATCACAATAATGATTTATCTACTAACAGCCGCAGACACTACGGCCACCCTTGGCACAGAAGTCTTCATCAACGCTATCATATCCAGAATGGAATCAGAAATACATGTCATTACATTTCAAATAGTAGGCAATGCTTCACATTTGTGAAGTGATCATGGAAAACAGCTATTTTGTCTGTGTCCCTTTGGTTACACAAATAATCCACTACACATGAGTACAACAATTGCTAATATTTCGGTGATCTGAAAGACAGCTCCATTTAGAGCTGATTGTGTGAATGGGTTCTATAAGCATACAGCTTCAAACAGGGATACAGCAGAGAAAAATAGATATGTGGGGACAGAAGAAGGGATGAAAAATTTATTTCCTTCCTTCTCCCATCACTCCATCTTCAGTTGTACTCAGTCACTAATTGTCCAGCGTCCCCCCTTCAGCTGTGTGCATTTATGTTCTATTCAGTGCAACAAATATTTATCAAGTACTTCCCAAGGGCCAAATACATGACTACATGCTGAAGGTACAAAAATGAACAAGGCACTTTCCCTGAACTTACGGAGGTCAAGTCTATAAAAGAGCTGGTGAGAAAAGCATTTGTCATTCAGATTTGCTCCCTGTATTTCTTCCACCTGACCCTCCTCTTTGGTGAGGTCCCTTATCTTCAAGTCTGCTTTCCATTCTTGTCCTCATCTAGAAATTTCAGCTTATGTGCTTTAAAACAGTACATTGTAAAGTGTAAAACTCAAAACCCACCCAGTTCTTTTGACTGGAAGAAGCAGAAATACTTCCTTCCACAAAACAGCAATTTAAGCAACCAGCAGAGAATAGCGTGGCATGATAAGACAGAGAGGAGAGAGGGAAAAGTGGCAAGGGTGACCCACCCCAAACAGTTCTGTTCTCAGTTAAACTTGCAGGCAATGAGTTGAAGATGGAGTGCTAGGGTTAATGAGTAACTGTGGAGACCTGGGATTATTAGCATCCTGGGGAAACCAGCAGGTGCCAGATCCTTTACTATTCCAAAGAATAGGATATAAAATATACAAGTTACTTGAACAAGCCTGAAGCCTGCAGTGATGGGCAAATCTTCTGGAAAAATTTCTCTACCATGTATCAGTGCCTGAGATAGGATAATTAAAGAGGCAACTGGAAAAGCAAGAAATTACGTATTATAGTGGCTGGATTTTATTTTTCCCTGGATAATAGTCTGGCTACTAGTGAGAGAGAGGCCTCCCTACCTTGAAAAATAATTTTCCTTCTGAGACTATAGAACTGACAATGCATTACCAGGTTAGATTAGTTTAAAAGATGATCCAGTGAATGAGAGCTATGGCATACCCACTTGCTGCTCTGAGAAGTAGGACAAATAGGCAGTCACTAGACTGACAGTACATTCCCCTTGATCTGTTGTCAACATGTTTCCAATTATCAGACATCTCTGATCACCGACAGAGACACTTTCAGGCTTCAGAATAATCAAGAATGGATAAGAAAAGTACACCAATATTTTCCTTTGTATATAGCAACCAATACTTAGGTACAATATTTTTTAAATTTAATTTTATTTTTTAAGCTAGAGGCAAAAATAGCTCACCTGCCTCCTACTTTTTATTCTGCACAATTTAAAAAGTAAAAGCTAGAATCTGAAATATTAACTAGTCTCATGCTTTTCCTTTAGGTTATTTGCCTAAAGTCAAGAATGAGTTATAACAATGACTGGACAATGACGATGACAAAGACAGTGGAATTGGAATAGTAAAGGGTCTGGCACTTGCTGGTTTCCCCAGGATGCTAATAATGCCAGGTCTCCACAGTTATGCATTAACCCCTGAACTCCATCTTCAATTCTTTGCCTGGATGTTTAATTTAGAAGGGACTGTGGCTCTCAATTTGGCTTATTTCAAGATTCTGTGGTTTTAATAAGGTATAGTGTTATTTGACTGGCTCTTGAAGTAGCCAAAGTAATTCAAGGAAGACATTTATCTCTGCCTTTGATGCTTTGATCTGTTTTTCTAAAAAAAAAATGGAACATGATGAACTGATGCAGCTATTACTGTAATGGAAAACACTGTAGGTAAAAGCATTATATGGCTTACTAGATAAATCCATTCTGAAAGAGTAAACTCTCCCGACAAGATTGTTACTCTGTCTCATCATCTCTGCCCAAACTTTTTGAATTAATTTTCTGAATTAATTTATTAATTGTGGCACTCCTCACAGTTTTTCATTCTTTAGCCCAGTGTCATGAAGAATCACACAGATGTTTTCCAATCTATACTATGCTTCACAAAGATAATTTTTAAATACACTTAAGCCCCTAAAATGAAGTAGGAGGTGTTCCAGTACTTAATACTTAGCATGAGCAATATTTCTGGGAGTAATTCCACAAAAGGCCATTTGCTGCTCCAGACTGATCTTATTTAAAGACAAGAGAATGGTCAATAGGTCTAGACTTGAGAATCTGGAGGACAATAGTGAGTACTTTTAACCTCATCTCAAACATAGGGCCACTGGTATGACTGGACCAAGAGAGTGAGTGTGGAAGAAGGCTGAGGACATAAAGCTTCCAAGTTGAGAAACAGAAGCAAACACTGAGTCATCTCATCCTAACCAGGTATCCGGGAAACCTCAAAATTGTGGGGTAATTTTATAAGCTTTTCTTGTTTTTAAGTGTATTCAAAGTTTCAGTTTAACTTTGATGGTGGTGAAAGTTATAACATTTTTGAGGCCATGAAGAGGCATTTCATTTTGCAGAATTGAAACTGAAAATGAAACCATATTTTATCTGAAAGAGGTAAACAGCACAAATTCATGTTTCCCTCACACTTAACAGGTGATTATATCTTAGTGAGTGGATGAGGGGACGGGTGGAGTTCCAGCAGCAGACATGAGAATATAAGCCAGGACCAGTCAAAACAGAGTTGGTGTTAAGTGACCTGGTCACATGCCTATATCAGAGGAGGGCAGCTATGCCCACCATGTGGCCACCATGTGCCCACCATGCTGCGTCCTCATGCTAGAAATAGCTGGCATTCTTCATCCAATCAGGGAATCAGGGCATGGAGCAAGGCACCCAAATCATTCCTTCCAGGCAGTGGAGTCCAAGGTCATTAGATCATTTGTCTGATGGCTAAATCCCCATTCACATTTAGAAATTCTAAAGTGTAATGGATAAAACCTCAAAGTCAAGCATTTTATAGCTCTGACTTCAGTCTTATATAACACAATTTTATCAATTACATTTTTGAAAAGTGTTTCTTAACCATAGTAAATCCCTTTCTAGCAATTTAGCAAAATTAAAGTGATTTATAAAATAGACGGAGAGATACATTATGTTGTTTGTCATCATTTTCCCAAACCACTGGGGTTACAAAGAAGCATAAATATTTAAAAAGTGCTCAGGATAGTTTAATTCTGTCTCTGGCAATTTATTACTTTACAGGAGACAGATTACTGAGATGTATTCTAGCAATCACTAATTGTTTTTAGATTATACACTAATATATTCATTTCATAATTGTAAGTGAAAGAATGCATACTAATGTTCAAAGCTGTGGTCCTTTTGCATAACTTAACTAATTTTAATGGTTGAAAACTTAATTAAGTAGATTCAAAGTGAAATCAGCTTCAGTGAAGAATGTGCTTACCTTTCATCAAAATAGACAGTGGTTTTGTGGCATAAATAAACTACTGGAACCATGTCTTCAGCAACTTCCTGACCCTATCCAGACCTCCAATCCATTAATCCTACCACCTTTCCACTATGCTTCATCTCCATGGTGTCCTCACTTTATCCCAACTAGCCTAACTTGGAGGGTTCATCATTATTATTGTACCATTGCAAATAACTGACTCTGTGGCCCACTCTTTCTTCATTTTATTCACCTGACAGCAACTCCACCCTGCTTGAATCCAGAGCTCCAGATTCTCTGCACCAGGCAAGCAGCTAAATATGGCTGGAAAACGCACACACTGCCATGCTGCTGGTCTTACCTCAACCCATGATCCTTGAACTGACCATCGAGTCATTTCCCTTGTCTGTTGACTTATTTTCCCTATGTGTATTTCATGCTTTGCTTTCTCCCTAAGCCTCTTCTCCCCCTCCCTTCACATTCCCTTTCTCATCTGAAGACTTGCTTCCTATTTTCCTGAGAAAGTGGAAACACTCAGAAGACAATGCCCTTCACACTTGTCACCAGAAGCATTTGCTTATCTGCAGATGGTCCATGAACTCAAACCTGCCCTGTTACTATAGAGCAACTGGCCATGCTTCCATTCAAAATAAACCATCCACTGCACACACATCCCCCACTTCCCCAGTCAGATTGTCCCACTAATTCTTCCTTCTTTCTCCTACAACATTTCCCTTCTCTACTGGATCATTCCCAAGAGTATACAAATATGTTATCTGTATGTGCTATTATTTTTCCTACATTAAAACAACAAAACTCTCATCTCTCTCCCTCCAGCTAACTCCCCACTTCTCTGCTTCCTTTTATAGATAAACTTGTCAAAAGGGCTGTCTGGAAGGTCTTGCTCTAATTTCTCTCCTTTCTTCTTTCTTGAATCCATTCCAAACAAGCTCTCACCCCACTGAGCCACTGATACAGCTCTTGTGAAAACCACCGTGGCCTCATATTGCTAAATTTAATGGTCAAGTCTCAGGCTTTACTAATTTAACCTGCACATAGCATTTGATACAGTTGGTCAATCCCTCTTCCTCTGTACTCTGTTCACTCGGCTTCCAGAACCCCTCGCTCTCCTGATTTTCCTCCTGCCTCACAGTAACTCCTTCTCTCTGCTGGTACTTCCTCATCTCCTTGGTCTCCAAATGGTAGGATGCCCTGGACTCTGTCTTAGCCTTTTGCTAGTCCCTAACCACACATATCCCCTAACCCACTCTACATATACTAATCATCTTGGAGAGGTTCTACAATGTCTGGGATCCATGACAGACCAATCAGACAGGAATTTCTCAGGGTGAAGGTGGGCACCAATTGAAAATCAGATGATCTCACCCAGCTTCATAGCCTTGAATGTCATCTAAGAACTGATACCCTGTAGTATATGCCTTCACAGATCTTGCCCCCCGAACTCCACACTTGAATATCCAACTGCCCACATGACTTCTGTATTTGGGTGTCTAATAAGTATTTCACACTTTACAGATCTAAAGCAGATGGCCTAATTCTACCCTCTCTGAACTTGTGTTAGTAGCCTTCTCCATGCCCGTAAAGGACAGCTCCCTCTTCCAGTTGTTCCAACTAAAATCCTTGAGCCATCCCTGATCACTTGTCCCACCCTACATGCAATTTGGAAGGAAACTGTCATTTCTACTTCTAAAATAGTTGGAGAACCTGTAACTTCCTACCACCTCTGTTACTACCACCCTGCTCCAAATCCCATCACTTTCTTACTACCACCCTGCTCCAAATCCCATCACTTTCCCCCAGACATGCGGATGGCTTGCTCCCTACTTCCTTCACCTCATTGCCCAGAAATCACCAACTCAGAGAGACACAGACCTTCCTTGACCACACTGTTTTAAAAAGCACCTTCTCCCACACTGCATGCCCTATTCCTGCTCTCTACTTGACTCTATTCAGTCGCATTTATCACAGCGTGACATACTATGTCTTTTACTTATTTGTTTATTAATTCTATCACTCCCTTCAAATACAGACTCAAGAGGGCCCCGCATCTGAAATAGAACCTAGAACACGAACATAAATACTTGTTGAATGAATGACTGAATCTTTTATATCCTAGCAAACAAACTCCTCTGGAAATAAACTTCTATAATTAAATAAAGAGAAAAATAGCATGATCCTTCTAAGCAAGAAGGAAGAGTTGACCCAAACCGTGGTTGGAGCACCACCCTTTGATGCTATCCAGTGATTTGGAGATACTGAAAAAAATTCTGGCACATAACGATGCCTCCGCAAAAAAAAAAAAAAAAAAAAAAAAAAGTGTTGTATGTGAAGAGTATGTTATTTCAATATAAATCATGTCTGGGTTTTTTCTTGCTGTGATCTGACTCAATGTCTCACGCTGCTCAGAGCCAAGCTGTCTCATAAGTCAGTCTTTGTGTTTTAGAGCCTTCCTGCCAGGAAAAAAAAGTGGAAGGCATCTGTGGCTCTTTACTGTGACAATATGCATCTGTGTTACGGTAACTCTCCTGCACTTGCTGTAGATGTGGCTGAACTATGTGCCCTGGGCAATCTGGTTCCCATGGTGCCTCTGCAGGAGCTTGACAAGAAACAGTGGAAAACTGGTGCCTTTATGTGGCTGCAAATCAAGATTTCTCTGTATCATGAACCCCTCTATCAGGAACATTGGCATCCCAATATGAATCATTTATATACCCATGTTTTTGTGGTATATAACAAAACAGATGATAGCCAAGTAAGAAGAGAGATTTTTTAAAGCCTATTTTATATTCCCATGTCAGATCATATCTAATGTTAAAGCCTGTGATAGTGAACATTTATTCAGAAGCTATCAAAGAGAATTAGTTTCCTAATTTTTAAAGACAATTGTACATATATGACAGGGAAAAAGATATATGGCTCACTGAAAGTTGTCCATGTACTCGTAGGGAAACTATAACTACTTTAGGCAAAAATATATTAACTTCTCAAGATACTAAGGCATGCACATTGTCAATACAAACATGTCAATTATGGAGTTGTGGCACACACCCAGTATTCAATATCTCTAGCTATGGAAAGAGTTTTGCTCATGGATGGAAAATATTAGCCTGAAGGTCAAGGGGAACTGTCCTAGAAATGTTAAAAATGATAAATAGAATTTCACACATCAGGACATATAAAAAACAAATTTTGTCCTGCGGAAATAAAAGCCTATAGAAAATTAAAGTGAGGAGTCAATCAAGATGTAGCATCATGGCTGGCCCTTGGTCTAATGCCTACTCTGGAGAAGACAGCAACTGGACTCTCTGCCTTCCACATGACCCCATCTCATAGAAGTTTTAGAAACTTCAGTACCAATTAAAGAGGAAAATTAGACAATCCATCTGTTAGCCAAAGAAAGTGCAGCTAGTGACACATAAGCTTAAAACTGAAGAACCTGACTGATGAAAGGGACCCTAGAGAGAACCTTATCACCTGTTTCTATTCCCCAATTCTGAAAATGGAAACCTTTTAGAAGTTAAAAAGAAGACTGCAGGATAAAATCACTCAGTAGCAGAGTGAGTCTAATTTCCAGACTAAGGGACACCTAAGTCAGTGTCTCTATGGCTCCATGCCACCTCTCACTCTAAACCAAACTCTTCATAACTCACCCCTTATTGTTGTCATTAAAAATAGTTGTAGAGGGATCCCTGGGTGGCGCAGAGGTTTGGCGCCTGCCTTTGGCCCAGGGCGCGATCCTGGAGACTCGGGATCGAATCCCATGTCGGGCTCCCGGTGCATGGAGCCTGCTTCTTCCTCTGCTTGTGTCTCTGCCTCTCTCTCTCTCTCTCTCTCTCTGTGACTATCATAAATAAATAAAAATAGTTGTAGAATTTCATGGTGGTCTCAGCCCTGAGCATATATTGCTTTAAATCCAACCACTTCTTTTTATGGGGAAAAAAAAGGTAAAAGTTATAGTGAAGAAAAGAAGCGCTGAATTGGAGATTCCAGTTCAACTACTGCAAAATGGAGGAAATGGAATTTATGAAAGGGGAGGCCATATGAAAGGGGAGGCCATGTGACATGGGACACAAGCCAGAATTGTCACAGATGTGTGCATGCCTCATGTTTGTGGTGCTCTGTTCCAGCAATGTTGACCCCAAAGCACATTTATAAAGCATACTCCATATCCGCCACTGTGCCTTATAAAACTGGAGGTGTGTTTCTGTGGTGATAATTCAAACTTAAACGGTGGTTAAAGTGGAGACCCAACACTCTTTCTCTTGGTTATTCTGGAACTCCACCAGTGAAGACTTTGAAGGATTATATTCTGTACCTAAATAATAATGGTTCCCTTATAATATCTTCCAAAGCCATGATACCTCTTCTGCTATTGGCTACCTTCCTCCTACCAGACTTCTGGCCCCTTACTTCTATAAAGTAGGTTCTGAAAACATTTTTTCCCCTTTCCTTCTGGCTGTTTACTTGTAGTAGTGAGAAATAGAGGCATCAAAGATAAAATCAGGATGCTTTACTGAAGACCAGGAGTTCCAGATTCTAGCTGCATATTCAAATAAACTGAAGAACTTTTGAAAATATGTTGGACTATACCCCCAGATTTAATTGGCCTGGAGTGGGGGTCCCGTATCAGATATTTTCCAAATGATAGTGTCTTTATAATTACAGCACTGTTCTAGATAAAGGAGATACAAGCAAGGATTATGAAATCATGAAGAGTATGAATTGAATCGTAAAACAACACAGTTTAGAGCTGCAAGGGACATTAGAAGCTTAAGGATCACCTTTTATTATAACGATGAGGAAACTGAAGTCAAGGGATACTGAGTAAATCAAGATTTCATGGGATGCCTGGGTGGCTCAGGGGTTGAGTGTCTGCCTTTGGCTCAGGGCCTGGTCCTGGGATCCAGGATCGAGTCCTGCAGGAAGCCTGCTTCTCCTTCTGCCTGTGTCTCTCATGAATAAATAAATAAATCTTAAAAAAAAAAAAAAAAGAAAAAACCTCAGGGGTGCCTGGGTGGTTCAGTCTGTTAAATGTTCAACTCTTGATTTCGGCTCAGGTCATGATCTCAGGGTCATTAGATCAACTGAGCTCCTCCTCCGGCTCCCCATTGGGTGTGGAGCCTACTTAAGATCTGTCACTCCCTTTCCCTCTGCCCCCACTCCTTTTGCACACACACTCTCTGTAAAAACAAAAACAAAAACAAAAACACAACAGCAACAACAACAAATCAAGATTTCAAAACTAGTGGCAGAGCCTGAACTCTGGTCACATGACCTTGTGAAACGACTAAACAATGAAGAGACAATCCTTGACAGCTAGGAGAGAATACTTAGAATATAAATTAAAGGAAGTGATAGCTTTACTCAGAAAATACATATGGCAATCAAGAGGTGAAGGTCATAACACCATTCAAGGACATATTATTAGATAAATCTATTACGGTTCATAGCAGACTTGTAGGAGAAGCTGGGGGCAGGGGGTGGGCTTGACATGATAGCAAACCATGAGTTGTGAAGGTCAAGGTAAAAATCAAACCAAACATGATTTGGTTAATATCAAAAGGAATATAGGTTTGGATGAATTACAAAAATGATTCTACAAATATTGCATATTTTCTCACCATGTAAGTAAAGGTCATATTGGATATGTTCTTAGCATGTACCACATACAGTGTATGCTTGGCATACAGTAAGTGCTCAATTAGTGATAGGTGCTGCTTCAGTTCACTGCTACCACTATGCAAAATCCAACTAAATTGTATGGTGCTAGTTCATATAATTGGAATACTTTGTACTGTGTACTCATGTTTTCTTGCCTTACAGTGGCATAAGACCGAAATTTTATAATCTCCATTTACCTAAAGCAAAGAACATTTTAACTTTCAATTTAATTTAGAGCAATGAGAGCATAGGGGGAGAAAAGAGAGAGAGAGAGACTGGTTGGATGATCAAAAGAAGATAGCAATGGGGCTCTCCATGTTTTCCCTTCAACCTTCTAGGTTGCACTTGCATAGGATGAGGTTAGCAACTGGAGAAGTAATGACATCTTGCATTGGCCCTGGCATGTGCAAACACTGCTTAAGTCCATTCACCTTACCATTGCTCCATATTAAAACTGGGAGTATAATACCTAACTTATAAGTAAGATAGAATGCACCATGCTCAATTTTAAATACTAATGAATCATCTAGCATCTTCACAGAAGTATTCCACACAAATCCATTTCTGATAAATTATATTCCTTTGAATCATCTTTCAGAAAAATATTATTTTTATTGAATTATTTATAAAGAACATTAATCATGACCCTGTTTTTCTTAGTCTATGCTAAACCTAATTCTATTTTATTTGAGAAGAATTTGACTAGCAATTGTTTTATTTAAAAGCTGTGGTGCTCAGAAAAGATGTTCAGGTATGAAAAATCATTTGTCCTTACATTTAGTGGCTCCAGATTATTGTCCTTATACTGTGTTGTTCTGAGCCTGATTTCCATTATCAGAATATCCTGCTTTTAATTTGGTTCTTTCTTTCTTTTGCATAATTTCTAACCCATGAGACTCTCTACATTCCTGGTTGGACAAAATGCATGGGTTTTGTTAACAGACTTTTGTCACTTACTGGTACTTCATTTTGGACTGTTCACTTGCTTATTCTGCAAATGCTGGAAATCTGATCTCAAATACTGAATGTCCTTGACAAACTCCAGGAAGAACAACTGAAGATATATCTCTATTTCTATTCTAAAAATTAATTGTAAGTAAATGCGTAAGGAGCTTCCACTGAGGACAGTCATTAGAAATTCAACTTTCACTTTAGTCAGCTGGCTTTTTTCCTGCAATGCTATATTTTCACAAACCTTGCATTGAGAACTCTGGAATGAAGATTGGTGACCACATAAAAGTGCTTAGGCTACTGATCAAGGCAGTAACTGGATGGAGTATGGGGGGAAAATCCAGCCCATCAGTTCACGCATGGTGGACCACCTTTAAGAGACACTGCCTTCATGCTGTGCCCGGATATTGACAAGATACTGAAACAAGGGGTGCCTGAGTGGCTCAGTCATTTGGGCATCTGCCTTTGGCTTGGATCATGATCCTAGGGTCCCAGGATTGAGCCCTGCATTGGGTTCCCTGCTCATCAGAGAGTCTGATTCTCCCTCTTCCTATGCCCCTCTCCCTACTCCTGCTCTCTCTCTCTCTCAAATAAATAAATAACATCTTTTTAAAAATACTGAGACAACATTGACAAGAAATATTTGTATGGAAGCAAGGCAAATATCCAGAAACTTTATGGGCATGATATCCGTGAAAACATTTTATGGTAAATATAATGAAATCGGTCATTTGGAAGTTTTTGGTGGCAGGGTCACTTGTCTTACCAGTGTGGCCACCATAACTCACACTCTCTCTCTCTCTCAAAAAGCCCCTTCAGAAGTCAAGTTGGTGAGAATGACATCACAGGGCTAACTAAACTTATCTCCACTACAACCATAAATTGTTTGCAAACGTCAGGACTTTGTTTCTAGTAGCAATAAATTACTCACCTCAGAATCGATTGAGACGTGCCAATGTGTAAAATAATGTGGTTTAGAACTCCCACATAGCGGATATTTCCTTTTTGTAGTCGATGGAAGTGATGCTCAGAAGGCATAAATAAGTTGCCTGGGGTCATGCAGCTAGCGAGTAGCAAAGCCGTCACCCACCTGAAACCAAGGCTGCTGAATCCAATGCTCTTTCTACAGGACACATCACATTTCCCCAAGCACACACCTAATGAGCTATTCAAATGAATAACAATTTAGTAGTGCTGGATGTGACTCACTTTTCCTCTGAGACAGACACTACCTTCCCACTAGGAAGAATCGTCTACTCTCCATTTAGCCCCGGAACCACGTTTATACAGGACTATACGACTTATTTCAAAATACATGCTATTCATGCTAAAACATCCATTTCATGTTCACAACATTAGGCTGCAAATATATGTACCCTGGACTGAAAATACATTTAGAAAAAATTGGGGCTGAACGTTGCTTAGACAAAATTTGTGTTTTTATAGAATTATTTATTATGGCAGAAAATCTTTAATTCCAATGACAAGATGGCCTGCAGCAATGTTTAATATTCATTCACTTTTATTCAGGCAGAAAATTGACATTAGAATAGGTCTATTTTTATAAGAGGCATTCTAGCTTTTCCAAAGAAAAGCCGCTTTTTCAACTGTTATTCAAAATTATGCACTCAAAGTGTAGTCCCAAATTGTGATACCAAGTGCTAACTTTTTATTAGCTACTACATCTGACAAAGTGCTTTTGCAAACATCCGGATCATGCAGCAGGCCTGAGAGCTGGGATACTTGTCTAATAACAAAGATAGGACAGCTCAGGCCTGCCATGTGTCCTAGACGGAGGTCATGAGAGAAATGAAGGATATTCCCTCTGAGTGAATTGACAGCCATTTATTTGCTCAACATTGAGGCTGCAGATGTTGGAAAATGTCAACCTGCAGAAGGAATAAGGAAATAACCACTGCAGCTTGACTCAGGCAGACTGCCAGAAGAGCCATGGTTTGGTGACAGATGGACACATTTTTTTTCTCTTTTTAATATCCATACAAAGAGAATACAGACAAGGACAGAGATTTAGGCAAATACTCTTGCCCATTCTTTCCAGAGCCCTGGGCACAATGTAAGCCTGGTTTGAGTGTCACTGTGCCCTTGGGTGAGGGCAATCTTTGCTTAGGCTTTGCTCAGACTGTTGGCTGGTCTGTCCTCAAATTCTTCATGCCAAGACTGGCTTTAATTGAGCAGCCATCTAGCTGGGTGGCTTTCTCGGTGACGAAGAAAACCATGTGGTCGGGAGTTATTTGGTGTGTTGAGAGAAAGGGGAAAAAAGAACACAAAAACAAACAGGCCTGAACCTGAGGGAAATGAAGAAACATGAGGAGGTGCATACCAGGATGGCTCCAAGGACAGGAGCTCCAGGGTGCCAGGCTCGCTCCTGCTGCCACTGCTGTGGCCTGATGGCTTAGAATCTACAGGACACAAAGCTCTGAAAACAGTATGGCCAAGCCAGGAGGCTCAGGTGATCAGAAAGGTGAGGGAGAACCCATCAGAAAACCTCTCCTGGCACCTTCCCTCCTAAGCCTGCACAGGGGCACAGGAGGTGGGTCCCTCCCCACACTGGAGGAAGACATGCTTGGGGAAAGGGTGCAGCTGCGCATAGGAAATCAGTAGCCGCTCTCTCATCACTGTCCCGCCCCCGCCGCCTCCTCACCTTGACATCTCTTGACATTCTGGGGATTTCTTGTTTTTTGGAATACTAAAGAGTGGATATACTGGCAGAAAGTATTAGGTCTTTGTCTAGCAATGAGAGAAACTATAAAATATAAATTTTATTTTACTAAATTTCACCTATTTTTATTTTAATGTTTTTAAATCAATGAAATACAATCACCCAGACTCAAGGGGGGTGTCCTCCTTGAGACCTGATCAACTTGAAGCAACTATTATGATATTGGTTCAGCAAATAAGCAACTTTTATTGAGATGGCAAGATTTAATATCATGAAGACAGCAATGTTTCTCCCTGAAATAACACATAATGCAATTATAAGTAGAATCCTAGAGGGTTGTGAGTTTGGTTTAGTAGAATAGGGGTTATTTTATTTATTTTATTTTTGGAATTGGGTGAAGCAATTTGATGTTTGCATGGAGAAATAAGCCTCCAATAGTATTATGAAATTATGAGAAACAGGAATAAAGCATAATGTGTTTGAGGTTGAAGAAATTGTTGATTTGCTTTACCAGCTATAAAACTTATTTTAAAGTTTCTTTGATCAAACCAACAGAGAAGCAATATATAAATCAACAGAGAGTCTAGGAAAGATCTGAGTATCCTTGGGAAATTGACATGGGACAAAATGATATTTTAATTCAGAGGAGAAAGGATGGTTTACTTAACCATCCCCTCTAAGTTAAAATTTAATAATTTTTTGATGAATTTGGCTAGCATAACTGACTAACCATTTTGAGGAAAACAAATTTAGTCTTCTTCCCACACCAGATACAAAAATAAATTCTAGATGAACTAAAGACTTACATGTTTAAAAATTAAAAGAGAAGATGAAACTTAGAGTTCTCCAGCAAAATGGGGATCTCCAAAGCTATAATCCATCAGTTTTGATTAAAAAAGAATTTAAAAAAATATTTGGGATGATAAATGATTCCACAGTAACAAAGGACAAATGACAGACTGCAAAAATTATTTGAAATTGCATGAGAGATTTGAGAATTCAATTCTATATTCATCGATTTTTTTTAAAAGGCATAGAAATCAATGCAAAAATGGGAAAGGAATACAATGCAATTCTTAAAATACAATTCACAAAAGACGATCTAAATGATTAATGAACATGAAAAATGCCCAATTTCACTAATTGGAAAATACAAATTAAAGGTACCATAAGATGCTATATCATATCCATTAGATTGATACTAAAAACAAAGAACACTAGCCCCCTGTGCCAGTCAGGACAAAGGAAATATTTCTCTTATATATGGCAGGTGAAAACATGGATACTGTAGTTTAAAAAAATAATTCAATGATATCTAGCAAAACAACTGCAATGTGTAGCATTATTTGTACTGATCTCCCTCTGTAAAAATAGAGGAAAGTAATCAGTGAAAATAACTCGAATATTCATCAATTGACAAAAGGCTAAATAAATTACTGTGCATCATATTGTTAAAAATATGTAAAACATGAAATGTTGTGTAGTTATTAAGAAGAATAAGTGATATCTGTAGCTACTGACATAGAAGAATATCAATACCTTGTTTGTGAGAAAGATCCAGTTATAAAGAAATGCATGGTGATGCTTAATTTTCTAAGTCAGTTTGACTAGGCTATGGTGCCTGGATATTTGCTCAACCACCAGTCTAGACAGTGCCTTGAAGATCTTTTTTTAGATGTGATTGACATTTAAATAAGCAGACTTCCTTGAGTGTGATCTGTTGTGTATGAGATCCAGTGCCTTATCCATAAAATGGAATTAATAATAATACCTCCACAAGCCTTTGTGAGTATCCGATGAGATCATATTTGAAAGGCACTCAGTATGCTGGTGTGCTGGCACAAAGTAGTACCTTTATTACTCGCATAATTTTTGTTATTGTTATTAGAGCTCGTGTGAGATTACTGGGGGACCATTAAAAGAGTCCATCAAAATTTGCAAAGAGTAGTTCAGTGGTTGGTAGAGTATTTCAATATACCCTGAGTAGCATAAGGGAAAGGATGTGTGTGTGTGCATATAGCTGACACACTTAGAGGGAAGAGGTGGAGGCAGTAGGAATGAGTGAAAGGGAGGACCTCAGATGTAAAAGCTGCAAGATTAGTTCAACATTAAAGATGCTATCAAAGTTCCTAGAGTTGATAGTGTTGTGACCAAGGGAGAAGAAGCAGGTTTGGGAGAAGGGTATAAGATAAAACGTTTGGGGGGCACCCGGGTAGCTCAAATGGTTAAGTGACCAACTCTTGATTTTGGCTCAGGTCATGATCTCAGGGTCGTGAGATTAAACCCCACATTGGGCTCCATACTAAGCATGGAGCCTGCTAAGATTCTCTCTCTCCTTCTGCTCCTCCCCACCTCCCACTGTTGCATTCTTTCTTTTTCTCTCTCATTCTCCAAAATAAATAAATAAATCTTTAAGAAAAGAAGAAAGAAAAGAAAAGTTTGGTTTGGGACACAACAATAACTAATATTTATTGAATGCTTATCTCTTATGACCCTATCAACACTCTATACAGTTGTTAAGATTACCTTCGCCATTTCACAGATGACAAAATTGAAGAACAGAGACATTAACCAACTTACTCAGGGTTGCAGCTTCACTGGCCTCCTCATTGATCCTGGTGCACACATGCTCTCCTTTCGTGGGGACTTTATACTCCCCATGAAACTGTCCCTTTGGCCAGAACCACTATTCCCCAGGATGTTTGTTATGTCTCTTTGTCAGAAACCTTCCCTGATCAACTTATTCGAAATAGCATTCCTTTTATCCCATTATTTTCCATTGTTCTTTTTTTTTTAAAGATTTATTTATTTGACAGAGGGTGAACATGGTGGGGGGACAGAAGGAGAGAGAGAGAGAGAGAGAGAGAGTCATAAGCAGATCCCATGCTGAGTATGGAGCCCAACACAGGGCTCAATCTCACTACCCTGAAATCACCACTGTGCCCCTCCATTGTTCTTTTTGTTTTATTTTGTTTTATTTTTCTTCAGAGCATTCATCACCATAACCATATATTTATTTAACATTTGTCTTCCAACACCAAATATGAGCTCCATGAGAAGAGAGACTTTGTTCCTTAAAGTATCTCCAACAACTGAAACAGTTGTTGATACACCATAGGAACTCAAAAATATTTGTTAAAAGAATTAAATTTATCTAAGAGAATGTGTACTTCTTCTCAGGAAGCCTATAATTTAATTGTGTGTATACAATACGCACACACACAAAAAAAATATTGAAGTACCACAAGTTGATGTAGTGCTAAAACAGAGCACATGAGACTCATTGGATAGACAGTGAGTTGAGGTCAACCAGGAAACATTTTGTACAAGTGAAAAGGCTCAAGTCAGATTTGGGGGGAAGAGGACAGAAAGCTGCATTTGCAAGAAGGCAAGTATAAATGAGGAATGAGTGATGTTTTATCTTAAGACTGAGGGTGAGGGGGATTCAAAGAGAAAGTCATGTGGAGATAATTCTCAGGAGGGCTCAAAATATATTATTAATGATTTTTTTTCTCTCTCTCTTACATATACACAGCACTGAAGAAATTCCTCTAGCAAAACTGGGGTTTGCCCTTTAGTTTTATTTATATATGCCTTCCTCCAAGAAGTTTCAAGAAATTTTATGGCAGATCATTCAGCATTAATGTGATTTTAAAAATTTTGATGACGTTTTACATCACTTGTATTCAGGAGGCATGGAAAGCGCATCTAAGTCACTTCCTGTGTTACCTAATGCCCTCACTTCTCAATTCTTATTTCAATTTATAGTCACTGGGAGAGCTTTAATGAATACTTATGGCCAGGCCCTGCCCCAACCAATTAATTCAGGAACTTTGAGAGTGTGGTCTGTGCAGTGATAGGTTCACAAGGTTCTTCAGGTGCTAATACAATGCATCCACACTGAGAACCACAGAGTTAGTGCATTCACCCCAAATGGAATCCCTGAGCACCCAAATATCGGTGATGCTTTAGTAGCTTGAAACAACACTGTTTTTCATGCTCTTCTGTTTGGTTCCCTTAGTTATCATGGTCAGAAATCCTAGTGGCTTGACCGATTTCTCTACTCTATGGCTCCAAAGGTGGAAATAAAGGTGTCAGCTGGTCTGGGCTCTTATCAGAAAGCTCTGAGGGAAGAATCCACTTTCAGAGTCATTCCCATTATAGGAAGAGCTCATTTCCAAGTGCCTGTAGGACTGGGGTCTTCCTTTCCTTGCTACATCCCCATGATAAAATCCCCTCTTTCTCAGAGCCAGCAACAGCGGGCATTCTTATTTTTTTTAAAGATGTATTCATTTATTTGAGGGGGAGACTCTTCAAGCAGACTCCCTGCTCAGCGGGGAGCCAGACATGGGGCTTGATCTCAGGACCCATGAGATCATGACCCGAGCTGAAACTAAGAGTCAGACACTTAGCCAACTGAGCCACCCAGGCAGCCCAGACTCTCTCATTATACTTTGAATCTTCCTTTTGCCACCTCTCTGATCCTAGCTGGAGCAAGTCCTCTACTTTTAAAGACTAATGCAACTAAATTGGGCCCACTCATATAATCCAGGATAATCTCCCTATTTTAAGGCCTATAACCTTAATTACATCTGCAAAATCTGTGTTGTCATGTAATATAACATATTCATGGTTTCCAGGGATTCAAGCAAGGACATTTTTGGAATCCATTCTGCCTTCCTCACTGCTCTAGTCCATGAAATGTTGACCCCAACTCCCCTCCCCATGTCTGTGTATTTCATTATTTAACCCAAGTTAACTTGAAATCTTGCAAAGTGTGCCTTCCTTCATGCAGGTTTCATGCCTGTGTTATCAGACAAGGTACATTCTACGGTTTGTCTGTTAGAGCTCCTGTAACAGAGATACCATACACTGGGTGGCCTAAATAATAAGCATTTATTTCTCACAGTCTGGAGTAGAGGAAGTCCAAGATCAAGGCCCTGGCAGATTTGGTGCTTGCTTCCTCCATAGATGGATGTCTGTTCTATGTCCTTACCTGGGGGAAGTGGGCAGGGAGTTCTCTGGAGACTCTTTTATGACAACATTAATCCCATTCATGAGGGATCACTCCCAAAGACCCCACCTCCAGATACCATCACAGAGGGGATTAGGTTTCAACACATGAATTTTAGGGAGACATAAACATTCTATCTATGAATCTTACCAAGAACTTTGAAGATTCAGATTCCTTGTATAACAGGAATAGAGAACCTTTCCCGGGGTGGGGTGTGGGGAGAAGAAGAAAAGATAGGAAAGAACATTAAAAAAAATTAATGTTTCTTGACCTTTATTTTGCCCATAGCAAGCTGAAAATAGACCATAAAGATAGTTATAGTCTGCATGATTAGTGCTATTTTATTACTTAATTTTAGTACTGTAGCAGTAATGTATTTGAATAGTTTTAAAAAATGGATGCTTAAATTGTTTATAAATAAAGGAACAGAGGAAGTACTTAGAATAACAATTCTTTTAAAAAAATTTTTTATTCAAATTCAATTTGCCAACATATAGTATAGCACCCAGTGCTCACCCCATCAAGTGCCGTCCTTAGTGCCTGTCACTCAGTTATCCCATCCTCTCACCCACTTTCCCTTCTACAATCCTTTGTTTCCCAGAGTTAGGAGTCTCTCATGGTTTGTCTCCCTCTCTAATATTTCCCCACTCAGTTTCCCTCGTTTCTCTTATAATCCCTTTCTCTGTTTCTTATATTCCACACATGAGTGACACCATGTCTTTCTCTGATTGACTTATTTCACTCAGCATAATACCCCGCAGTTGCACCCATCGAAGCAAATGGTGGGTATTCGACTTTTCCAATGGCTGAACAATATTCTATTGTGTATATATATATATATATATATATATATATATATATATATATATATCACATCTTCTTTATCCTAGAATGACAATTCTTCACCCCAAAGCTCTATTAAATATATTTATTTTAAACATGGTTAGTCCTGCATATATATAGACATTCCATTACTAGGTGTAATATTAATAGTCATTAAATGGCATACTTTTTTTACAGGTGGCAAGAGATTCCTGGCAGCTTTGTTGGGGGTAATACGGAAACCACACTAAGAAAAAGGACCAAAGTGAAATGGAATAGTTTCCAGCTAGATTGGAATGATATTAAATGATCACCTAGGAAACCAGAGGTATAAACTTTTAAAGGTTTCACCATTAGGGTCAGTTTGAGTTTCCTGTCAAGATAAAAACCTGCGTTTCCTTCAGCTGCATCAAGGAGAAGCAAGTCAGGCAGCAAGAGCAAAAGCAAGCAAGATCCTGTGCTGGGCCATGAGGTCTAGTCTGCACTGCTCCCTGTGTTGAGACGAAAAGGCTGTGGAGGTCAGCACATGGGAGAGGCAGAGCTGCTTGTGTACTTGAGTCCTCCAGCTTACCCTCACCCGTCTTATCCTTAGACGAATGACACTCAGCACAGTGGCTGCAAATGCCATTAGGCAAATGAGCATATGGCAGTGAGCGTGTATGCCACTGAAAGTCTATATGCTATTCTAAACCAGAAGCGAAAGTCTGATACGTCTGTGACCCTGAGTAATTGTTTTTGTACTGGCTTCCAAAAAAATCAGAGTAAAGTCATTTTAGACACTTCAGTCTAACCACAGTGATGCTTTTATGAGGCTAATAAACCCATCTCTAAAATGTTGTAAATAGGTGTATTTAGAAAAGCTGCTGTAAGCATATAACCTTTTCTGAAGTACACACTGTACTTGTTTTCTGGATTGAAAGCTTCCCAACATGCCATGGCCAGAAGTAAATAAAGTTCAAATTTAAATGTGACATATTAAAGAACAGCTGCTTATATGTAGAAGAACCAATGAAACATTGCCCCACAGCCTGACTGTTGTAGGCAGTGGTTATCCCTTAGGTATGAGAGCAAAGAATGCCTCAAGGCATGTGGTTAGTGGAAGGTTGTTGCCATTACTTTTGCAGATATCACTCTTAATATATTTTTATTTCACCTCAGGTTAGAAAACCAATCAACCAATCAACCAACCAACAATGACAATCCTATCCGAAGTTACTCCTGTCATTACACATGGAGAGTTTAGTGCCTATTTTTGGAAGCTGTAGGTTGCAGCAGCTTTCAATCAAGGTAACAAAAGGCAAATAGATAATAACAAAAGGCAAATAGATCCTAGGAGCACTAAACACTAGGGCTGAGTGGATCCGAGAGATCCTCTAATCCAGAGGATCCCAATCCATGGGCTTCCAGCTGCTAGCACAAAAAAGGAACTATAAATCTATAAATGCAACAAGCCTCGTATGTATAGTCCATGAACAGACACACACAACTACATCCACATGTACTTACTACATTTTCAATTATAAGACATTGAAATCATTTGTGTTCTCTTTTCCTTTCCAAGATGGTAGTCAGGCTCTTTGTACAGCATTGGCTCAGAATAGGTTTGAATTTCTTCCAGGTTTTTTATTTCTAAGCTCCCTGAATGAATTAAGTTACAAGCAGAGAAGAGAGGCAGAAGCTTTAAATCAAAGGAAGGTTTTCCATCCTGATAAAGTTATAAAAGTCTGTAGACTGGGAGAGTGATAGAACCTATGTGGTAGGGAATTTTCTAGATTTCTAATAGGACTGGTGTGTCTGGGGAGGCTTGCCAACCGACGACCAGGACTCTTAGGCTTGGCAAGGCTTACCATTCCCAGAGAGCCAGCAAATGATATGACTGTAAGAGTGGTGGTTTTGCACACTGAGTGCTTCAGTGGTAATCCCAATAATGACTGAAATTAGATAAATTACTCTTCTGGCAAAATCATTTTTGTGATATTCAGAGCCAGATTTCAGTTGTTTTTAAAAAGTGACATTTCATATGTACCAGAATTTATGGAGTAATACTGATACGTGCTATAAACACATATATACAACTTCTCTGACAATATATATAGATGCTATTGTGGTAAATGAAATAAAATTTAATTAGAAGAAGCATGATGTTTGTCATTCTTCAGGTATTATGGATTTCTCTTTTTAAAAATTTTTTAAATTCAACTTAATTAACATACACTGTATGATTAGTTTTAGAGGTGGAATTTAGTGATTCCTCAGTTGCGTACAACACCCAATGCACACTACATTATGTGCCATCCTTAATGCCCATCACCCAGTTATCCCATCTCCCCAGAATCTTACCTCCAACAATCCTCAATTTGTTTCCTACAGTCTCTTATGATTTGCTTCCCTCTCTGTTTTTGTATTATTTTATTTTTCCTTCCTTTCCCCTATGTTCATGTTTTGTTTCTAAAATTCCACATATGAGTGAAATCATGGTGTTTTCTCTCACTGACTTATTTCGCTTAGCATAATACCCTCCAATTCCATCCATGTCATTGCAAATGACAAGATTTCATTCTTTCTGATGGGTGAGTATATATATATATATATATATATGTATATATATATGTATATATATATGTATGCGTGTGTGTATATGTGGCGTATGTGTATATATATATACAACTCACCCATATATAACTATATAACTATATATCTATATCTATATCGATATATATGTATATATATGTATATATATGTATGCGTGTGTGTATATGTGGTGTATGTGTATATATATATATATATATACAACTCACCCATATATATAACTATATAACTATGTAACTAACTATATAACTATATAAATATATATATATATATATATATATATATATATATATATATACACACACCACATCTTTATCCATTCATCTGTTGATGGACACCTGGGCTCTCCATACTTCAGCTATTGTGGACTTTGCTACTACAAATGTTGGGGTACATGTGCCCTTCAAATCACTATGTTTGTATCCTTTGGGTAAATACCTAGTAATGCAATTGCTAGATCATCAGGTAGTTCTATTTTTAACTTTTCGAGGAACCTCCATACTGTTTTCCAGAGTGGCTGCAGTATTGTGAATTTTTCAATCAACAGTCACTAAAATGACAATGGCCATCATTCTGATTTCCTCACCATGACATAAAAATGGTGATGTGGAAAAACAGATTCTCGTGCTGAATTGAAAAATCATTGCTTTTCTCATCCCTTTCATTTTTCAGGATGGGAAACGGGCTTGGCAAAATTAAGTTACTTTCCCTGGACAACATGGCAAACTACTGTCTGAGCCATCCCAGAGCCCAGCTTATCCCACTATATCATAGGTGGAGTCAATAGAAGCAGGGGATCTGGTCCTGGCTGCCCCTCTATGAAGTCAGGGCAATCCTCTGATTGCTCTTCCTCCTGCATCCAAGTGAAAGCTACAGGGTAGCACCTGCTTGTTAGTTCTCTCACTTCCTTATCTGATTGTCTTGGCCTGTCTCCTCTCTGCTGCCTCCTGCTTGAAGTCTTTTGAACTACTGCCTTCTTTCAAGTAGATTAAAGTTTAAAATGTTTTTGACATAGACTCAATAAAATTTTTATTTTCCCTGAACTTTCACATCAGAAGAATTTTTACCATATCCATAGCTTTCTCTTAATCATGAAATTGCTTTTCTCTTTCAGTGTATTACAACTGATTCTTTCTGAAGTTTTCTTTTTGTATTTGGATATGATTGACATATAACATTATATTAGTTTCAGGTATACACCATGATTTGATATTTGCTTTAAGTTAAAAATGATCACCACAATGAGTTTAGTTAATATTCCTCACCTAAGTCTTGTGATGAGAACTTTTAAGATCTACTCTCTTAGAAACTTTCAAATATACAATATGGTATTAACTATAGTCTTGGTGACATTACATCACCATGTCTTTTTTTGTTTTAGGATTCCACATATAAGTGAGATTATACAGTACTTGTCTTTCTCTGCCTGACTTATTTCAGTTAGCATAATGCCCTTAAGTTCCATCCACAATGTCACAAATGGCAAGATTTCCTTCTTTTTTATGCCTGAATACTATTCCATTGTGTACCTATACCAAATTTTCTTTATTCATTCATCTATCAATATCAAGTTCTTGAGAAATGACTCTCCATTCCTTCCCTAAAGGGGGGGGGCATGACACTCCACTCATACTGGATATGTTTAGAGGAATGTAGTCTCCTAACTAGCTGTGCATCAGAGACACGTGAACCACTTATAAAATATAGATTCCGGGGTCCTAGCACTAAAGTTTCTGATTCAACACCTTTTACTTGAACTCATTATTCCCTTTGGTGATTCTGATACAAACACAGACTTGAGGACCTCTCCTCCAAGGCACACAGGTGTGAATGAATCTACAAAGCAGTTTTGATTACAAGTGAAGATTGTCATTATTTATGAGAGAGCTTTGCTTCTAGCAACTGCCTTCTTTGGTTGGCCATTTGATTCCCACTTCTTTTTTTTTTTTTTTAAAGATTTTGTTTATTCATGAGAGATACAGAGAGTGATGCAGAGACATAGGCAGAGGGAGAAGCAGGCTCCCCGTGGGGAGCCTGATGCGGGACTCAATACCAGGACCCCAGGATCACCTGAGCCAAAGGCAGATGCTCAACCAATGAGCCATCCAGATGTCCCAATTCCCACCCCTTTCTATCTCTGGCCTCCTATTCAGTCCTGTCATTGTTCCTCTAATAAATATCGTGAGCTGATCAACTCTCTTGGACAATATGCTTAGTAGTGGTGACAGAGGAAACTCTCATAGCCCGAAAAATAAAATTTACTGATCCCTGAAATCCATTATAAGTTAATAAATCACTGAGACTTTATCATTCTGAGATCATAATTTATTAATTGAAAACTGTAAAATCTTATGTAAATCCATTCAACATCTGTTGATTGAAAGCTTATTACATTGGATGTACTCTATCCGATGTGTTACTCTTTGCCTCTCCTTCATGATCACAGTTTAGTAGTGAAAAGAATTCTCCTATCCTTATTTATACTTCTGCATTGAATTTCTCCTACAGTGGTATTGTCAGCTGGCATCCTTTGAGACTCATATTAAAATACTGTCTGGAGAAAATAAAAGAATTGAGACCATAATTACTCTTTTCTTTGTTATTCTAGGAAACTTAAAGAAGTGAAAGGGAGGAGCTGATAGCACTTCAAACAAAATTACCCTGGCCTCTAATGGCCATCCCAGCTCATACCTAGGGTTAATTCTGTCAGGAAGACATTAACCATGGATCCAACTCTTCTGTTTTCTCCAAAAGCTGCTGAATGATCCTGTGCGCTAGAACAATGAGGCACCTGTGGGTTGTTCTTTTTAATTAAAAACTCTTTAATGGAATGGACTTTCAGGCATTTACTGTGGGTAAATGCTAGAATTTGGTCCACCTCATTTTCCAAAGTACAATTTGTAAATGGTGTTTAAAAATAGCCTCCTGGTTTGAGCACACAATAAAAAATTCACAGCAGTCCCTGAAGGATGGATATATAGGCTTTCAGACAGGAAAGCAAGCAAGATTGCAATGTGTTTGCTATATGCATGAATGTTTACAAGTGGCTAGAGATTGGTAGGAGACTCCTGAGAGAAGAGAGAAAGGTCAACAAAGAAGAGACTGGCACACCAGAAGACCTTAGGCCATCATAGCGGACAGTGAATTCAAAGAGAAAGCCTTATGACTAATCTAGGGAATGAGGGGGGAGTAAGCAGAGCTGGAAGGATAAGAAAAGCCAGCAAAAGCAATTAATAAGCATTAGTGAGGTGTGAGGTTCAACTGTATTTAAGAGAATGTTATCTTGATATGAATGTTCAGAATATTCCTTAGGAGGGATTGATGAAGTAACATGCTATTAACCAAGTGCTACTCTAAGTGATTTTAGAGCAACTGCCTCACTTCTAATTTCAACACAGACTCAGAGGGCTTGTCCTGAGAAGAGGGTGAGCAAAAAACTTTTCACAAGAACTAGCTGCTATTGAAGTTCCCTAAACATCAGAATTTGAATGGATGCCAATTGCATCTGTAAATGAGACCTAGTTCCCAGAAAATACAACTCAATGCCAGCTTCTTGCTCATTTTCAACATAAATTCCTATTTCTCCATTAAAGTTTTACATATTTTAAGGCTTCCATTGGCAAAATGTTATAAATTATAGCAAAAGATCAACTCTTTTATTCATTTCTTCTATCAATACTAATGGCTACCTATTTGATGTTGTCTTTTACTGTCTTTTAATGAATATATACTTCTGAGCCCTTTCTATGTGCTAGAACTGTACCAGATTCTGAGGATACAAAAAAATAGACACAACTTCTCTCCTACACAAGCTAACAACTGAAAGAGAGGAAGACATTAGGCTAATAATTAAAAGGAATGTATAATTACAAATTATGACATTTATTGTATTAGTTGGGATGAGCTAAATAACGCCGTGGCCACAAACAATCTCAACATCTCATTGCAACAACAAGGGTACATTTCTTGTTCACAGCAAAAAAAATTTGCTATGGAACCATTCAATTCTTCAAGCAGGCAACAAGTGTCCTCTAAATGGCAACTCACTGTATAGACAGGAGTTAAAAGCCAGAGAAAATGGGGATCCCTGGGTGGCGCAGCGGTTTGGCGCCTGCCTTTGGCCCAGGGCGCGATCCTGGAGACCCGGGATGGAATCCCACATCGGGCTCCCGGTGCATGGAGCCTGCTTCTTCCTCCGCCTGTGTCTCTGCCTCTCTCTCTCTCTCTGTGACTATCATAAATAAATTAAAAAAAAAAAAGCCAGAGAAAATGGAGATATATTAGATATGCAAGGTGACAAACAGGCTGGTACCCCCTGAGACTTATCAAGCTTCATGGGTGATGTTGTCATCCATTAAAATATGAAAGGCTACAAGACACCTATTATTTGGGGACAGATAGTGCATGTGTTTCATGCATGTTGCAAGAGATGCTAAGTTCAGGTTTGGACATGTTGATTTTGGATTCTTTTGAGACATTGAAATAGAGGTGCTGGGTGGGCATTTGTAGTTCTGAGGTGATTCCCAGCTAGAGAGATAAACTTGAAAGCCATGAGGAAAAAGAAGAAAACTGAAGGCAGAATCATGGATAAGGATGTCTATGAAGATGGTATAGAGTGAGCTCAGAAAAAGGCCTGGAACTGAGCCTTGAGGCACTCCAACATTTATTAGCTTAGGATATTGAGAAGGAGAGGACCAAAGAGACAGAGAAAACCAAAAGAGTATGTATGCTATCTTGAAATTCAGAAGATAGACTCTTTCAAAGAGAAGTTGTCAACATAATGAAATGCTGCTAAAATATCAAGTAAAATCATAATGAGACCTGTATTTCCATTATGACATAAGTCATCAGTAACTTAGCAAGGGATATTTTAGTAGTATAATGGAGACAGAAACTTTATCTTGAGGAAGGTAAAAGAGAATGAGAGACCACCAATTAAAGATGATGGGTTGAAAAAGACTTTTATCTCTTTTCCAAAACCTCACTAAAACAGAAGTTAAAGGATTTTTTAAAAGGTATAAACTATAAAGAGAAAGGAAGAGAAGATAGAATCCATTGAACACTCTAAAACTCTGGATCCTAACCTGGTAGGAAGAAAAAAGCAACACAAATTACATCTCAGATCATACCAGAAGTCTCAAGAAATTGTGACACTGTGTCCCTTTGGACATGTGGTTGGAAGGATTGCTAAAAATAGAAGAATTGGTGGAAAATAATTTAAAAGCAATTATATCTTCATTTACCCCCTTTTACACCACGTAGCTATACAGCTATCCCTCTCCCATGCCAACACACAAAGGGATATTTATTCTCTGCAGAGTAAAACAAGATCTCTGGACTGGTGGACTCCAGTCAAAACTGAAATAGAGTACCATGTTGAATGAAAGAAAACTTAAGTCAGAATGTATGGAAAGCTTTCTTGATTTATATATTGTTGTCGTATGGTTAGGAAGAGATTAGTTGAGCCTTCAAATCTGGAAAATCTGCCCAGGCCAAGAAAAAAAGCCCACAGAAACTGACATTGGTTTTCTAGAAGGAAAATGGTCAACTAATGTTATCCTACACCGAAGAACACAGTGGACAAGAACATGACAAATTCACCCCTGCCTCAGGACATTTGCAGTTGTTACTTCTAGATATGGTTTTCCTTCTAGTCTCATATTGCAGCTGTCTTCCCAATATTCAGGTTTCTGCACAATCTTATGGAAAAATTACATTTATAGGAATTGCTAAACAGTCCTACATTTATCACAAAGAACTAATACTAATAAAAGTCATGTACATAGTGCTTACCATAGCTAAATTCTATACTCACATACTTACTTAATCTTCCTATCAACTTTATGTACATATACCATTATTATTTCCACATTATACAGGAGCAAATGGAAATACACACAGGTTAAGTAAAATTACCTAAGGACCTGTAGCTAGTAATTGGGGAACATGAAAGTCGAATTCAGGGAGTCTGGCCCCAGAGATCATGCTTTTAACCACTATGCAGTTTCCTCTTAAAATGAGATATGGCTGAAATGTGACTACCAGTAGAGTAATATGAAGAAAGTCAACTATTATGAGCTCTCCTGAGTTCTTACTATCTAGGAAACTTAAATATTTCATATTGTCTTATTGATTATGTCCATTTCCGTGAATTTCCTTATAGGTTGAAGATGATCTGCAAATACTTAAGAATTATGGCTAATGTATTATAACTTACAATAAATGTACCTTCATCAACTAAAAAAAATCTAAAATAAAATAAGTAAAGAGAATTGTAAGTCCATTTATCATGGTGAGCACTGAGTAATGTATAGAACTGTAGCATCACTATACTGTATATCCGCAACCAATAAAACATTGAAGGCTAACTACATGGAATTAAAATAAAACTTAAAAATGTGCTAAATAGGTGAAAAACCTTCAGCCATAAAAGTTCAATCATGTTTAAGCGTTTTGTTACATAATGTAATGGAAGCTAATGTAAAAATATCACTAATTCTTCATTCTATTTTCTATGTTTTTTTTCCTTCTATTAAACTTACTTTTACAACCAAATTTTGTAACTTCTAAGAAAAACAGACTTCCATCTTAAGATGAAGAAGAGTTAGTAGTTCCCATTCACCCTTTTCTATCTTTTTATTGAAATGCAACAACACTCTAAGAGAGGCATCATTACAAGAGCACTGGCAATAAGGAATACTGGTCAATAATATATCAGATATACTAACCAAACAGTGACAGAACTCAAGGAGAGGACATTAGATGATTTCTACTACTGCTCATGGAGTAGGCCTGCCTCAGGTTTCAGAATATTCTCTGGACAAAATGAGGGAAGCCATCAACCAAATGCAGAAGCTGTGGCATGCAGCAGGCAGGTCCCCTTTCCCCACCCATTTCTATCAATTAAAAGAATAGCTTTTCATACTTGTTCAGACACATGCATTTTCAATAAAACAATTTGGGGTGGAAAAGGCAGATTTGTGGAGCACCAATCCTGGGACACAAAATCTATTGTGTGAGGAGCCATGCAAACTGGGAAGTGGATAGTTTTCTCACACTATTTCTGGAAAAGGATGGTCACCAGACAATCTAGAATAAATTCCTCTTCACATTAATAGACAATGGGAGAGCAGAAGATCCTCTTGCAGTGCAGCATAATCATACTGTATAGTAAATGACCACTAAACTCAGGAAATTCAGAAAAGATTTGTGTAAAATAATCCAGGCTATTATTATGTGACAGAGAAATTTTAAGCCCAACCGAGTGAAAAATGCAGGCCACCAAAAAGAACTCATTCACCCCATCTTGACAAAATCAGACCTAAAGAGTGACCTTCTCATTAAGATGAGCAAAGATGATTATTTTTATTTTACCAAAATAAAAAAATTCTGTAACTCAAAAGAAGAGGAATGTCATATGTAAGATGAAGAGGAACTAAATGCTTCAGAAAAAGGTCAACTATAAGATTCACATGATTTCCAGCAATATAGCTTTGTGTTGCCAAAATTTAAACAGGCTGTCAAACAAGAAAAGAGTTAGACATCATGAAATTAAAAAGAAGCTGTTTAAGACATAAGAAGAGAAGAAAACGGAAATAGGTAAAATAAGGAGATGCTATAAGAAAATGACCAAAGTATTGGTAGAATTAAAAATAACTAAAAAATACAAAATATCAAGGTAATGTGAAATAAAAATGGAGATGATCTTCCAGAATATAGAGGAAAAGGGTAGACATAAACATTGATAAACAGTATGGCAAATATGAAATAGAAAAAAAAACTTATATATGTACAATCCATAATCCTAAAGATGAAATATGCAATAGATTATTGAAACAACATTCAAACTCATAATAGAACAGAACATTTCTGAGTTTAGGAAGGTCCTGAGTCACCAATACATCAAATAATTACTTAATGAGAAAAAGGTCTCATAAAATTAATTTAAATGCCACATACCTGAAATAGAATTAAACAAAAAAAAACCCAAGAAGATGAGTTATAAATAAACATATTAATCAATAGATTAATTATCTTCCTAGCAATAAAAGAAAATATCTTTATTTTTTAAAGATTTTATTTATTCATGAGAGACACAGAGAAAGAGAGGCAGAGACACAGGCGGAGGGAGAAGCAGGCTCCATGCAGGGAGCCCGACACCGAACTCAATTCCGGGACTCCAGGATCATGCCCTAAGCCAAAGGCAGGTGCTAAACTGCTGAGCCACCCAGGGATCCCCAAAAATATCTTAATGGTGCTATTTTTTTCATTTTGTTAGTTGAGCAAAAGAAATTTAAACTCACTTTTCTCAACTCCGGGAAATTTACAGTGAAATATGTATGCTCATACATCATTGATGAAAAATCATTACAAATTCACTGAAAGGCAATCAGATATATTTTGGAAGTCTTAAGCCTTTTGATCTTGTAACTACATTTCTAGGAATTTAGTTTAAGTAATCAAAACACACAAAAATATTTGTACAATGAATAATATTCATCATAGTCTCGTTTAATAGTAAAAAGGGAAACAATCTCCATATGTTCAATCATCATGGAACAAATTATAACGTGTCTCAGTGCCAACATGGAGAACATGCGCATTCAGATCCATCCATGTTTGAGGTTTGCTCAGCAGGTGCAATAGAAAGACAACAGAACAAGAAAGTGAGGCTAAAAGTAGAGAGTTTGGTTGAAGCAATGGTTCATGGAGTCTAAGATGGGTAGGGAGGAAGTCATGGAAAGAGTTGCCTAACCAGAGAAAATCCAGAGGATTTTAATAGTCTGTATAACAAAGTCGTTGAAGAATCAGTATATTAATAATTGAATGAAACTGCTGGAAAAATGAGCATGTCATTTCAATGGTTAAAGAGTTCTAAGTGAAAACCAGAGACCAGCCTTGGTGGTACTTGGCTTGAATAGAGTGGAAGAGGGCCTCAGGATGAATCAATTGAATGAACCATTTTTACTGACCTTGAATTTAGCCATGAGGAAAGCAGGATATTGGGTGGAAAGAAGGTCTGTGAACTAAGTGCCAAAGTCTTCCGTGGGTAATGTGGGTAAATTAGTCTACTAGGGATGCCATAACCAAGTACCATATAGTATGTAGCTTAAGAAACATGATTTTTTTCTCACAACTCTGGAGGTGGAAGTCCCAGATCAAGGTGTTGACATGGTAGACTTCTTCTACCTTGGCTTGCAGATGGCTGTCTTCACATGGTCTTCTCTTTGTGTATCTGTGTCCTATTTTCTTTATCTGGTAAAAACACCAGTCATATTGGATTAGGGTCCACCTGAATGAATTCATTTAACCTTAATTATCTCTTTAAAAACCCTATGTCCAAACACAGTCACATTCTGAAATGCTGCCAGTTAGGACTTCACCATTTGAATTTGGGGAGGGTGACATAATTCAGCCCATAACAGGCAGTGCCCAGGAGGTTGATAAGTGACAAAACTAGGAGTACAGAGGGGACAGTATCAAATGAGATGAGCATAAATGAAGGAAAAATGACTTTTAGTGGCACTGTGGTACAGTGAGACACCAATTTCACTAATTCAATTGTATGTGGAGAGGGAGGGAAAAAAAGCATTCTCCATTTGAGAAAGTGACCACAAATATCACATCCTCAATGGTGAGGCAGGTAAGGTCAAAAGATGAAAGGAATATTTAGTAAACAAGTTAAAGATTTAGCTGAAAGAAATTTAAGTAAAAATAATCTAGGAGGTTCATACTTTCTCATACTTCCACTTCTCTAAACACATGCCAACGTGATCAAATAGAAAAAGAGCAAACAAAGACAACATAGGCAGACTTTTATTTATTTTTTATTTTTTATTTTTTTTACGACAATTTTGGGGAGCTCAGCAAAAAAGATTCAGAAATTAATTGCGAGAGCACCTGGGTGGCTCAAGTCATGATCCTGGGGTCCCGCATCAGGCCCCCCGCAGGGAGCCTGCTTCTCCCTCTGCCTCTCTCTCTGTGTCTCTCATGAACAAACACATTTAAAGATCCTTAAAAAAAATAAATAAAAATGGATGTGGGTAGATTAAGGATTTAAGTATAAAAAAATCATAAAAGCGGTAGCAGGAATTACGTGTGAGCAGTTACCCTGCTGGGGGTAGGCTTCCCCAGGTGTCACGGCGAGTGTCCTGCCCACACGCGTGGGACTGGCAGCAGAGTCGGCCAGTCCTCAGCCTGGGACACTCAGCTCCTCCTTCAGGAACATGAACAGAGAGGGGCTGAGCTGATAGGCAGTGGGAGCTGCCACAAGGCTGTGGTGAAGTTGGGCCCCCGCCAGGCCAGGAACGGCTTATAGGCAGACTTTTAAAGAAATAAATATCACTCTGGACTAGGAACAGAGCAGAAACATCAATGGCTAATGCCCAGCCCTGCTGAGTGCTAATGCAGATGCTAGCAGGCAGCAGGGTGTTCATCATCTCTGGGAATAAAAATGCTGCAAGGATTAGGGATAGTCCCCCTTCTCTCCTTAGAGAAGTTAAAAAATATCACTTAGCTTTTATGATTTTTACTAATGAGCTCCATTTAACTAAATCCACCAGTCAGTTCTCAAAATTCCCCAGTCTTTTTTTATTACAAGCATTCAATCTGTTTGATCACTCTCCTCCTCCTCCTCCTTTCTTCATTTTCTCCTCCTTTTCATTCTTCTTCTTCCATTTTTAATCCTTGCAATTCTTTCACTCTCTTCTCTTGAAATGCTTTCTTACTTGACTTCCCCCAAACCACCTCTTTCTATTTGTACTTCACTGGCCTCTCCTTGTCTTCTTTATTGGCTCCTCTGCATCTCCCCCACCTCTACACTTAGGCATAACCCAGAGCTTGACCCTCAGCTCTAGTTATTCTCATCTCTTATTTCATTCTTCCCCTCCATGACTTCACCCATTTCATGGCCTACCTTCCACATGTTTGAACTCCAGGACACACATCCAAAGCTGCAAGTCACATCTCCATTTGGGTGTCATTCTAAATGAATATTTCCAAAATGGGACTTTTGCTCTCTGCCCCCTCCTGCCACATGTGCTTCTACCCCACATGGCCCAAACCTGTTCTTCCCAAGGTTTTCATGGTAAACAGCACCCTGATGGTTTCAATTATTAGAGTTGTCCTGGTTTTCTATCCTTTCATCCACATCTAATCCATTTAGTTTTGTCTTCAAAGTACTTCTCATTTTACCTGCATTGCTTCCAGCCTGATTGCTAACTCCACTCCAGCCACACTGGACCCTTCGGCATGTCCCAAGCAGACAAAGGTACTCCCATCTTGGGCCCTTCTCACTTGCTTCTTCTGCCTAGAATTCTCCCCTCTTTGGTTCCTTGCTCAAATATCACTTTTCCAGTTAGGTATTCCTTAAGCATTTTATATAAGATAATCAGATGATGACCATCTAGCAGAGCTAGAAAATTATCAGTCCAAACTCCAGTAGGAAAGCAAAGGACCCAAAGGGAATGTCTTCAAATGTAACAAACTGGGCTATTAATGAGCTGGATGATGCTAGAAATGAGTTGAAGGCAGCCAATTGTTTTTATGTCAACAAGAAATGCTGCAGTTTGGAATGTAAATGACATTCACATTGATAATGTGTAAGTCATGCTCCCTGACTGACTAAAGTGGATGTTTAGTGAAGAGCTGAAGGTTAGCAATTGCCCTCACAGAATGCTACTGGCCAAATTTATCGAGAATTCACTAAGTGCCAGGCCCTTGCTAAAATGCCAGGCTCCTGCTAAACTCTTCAAACATATTCTCTCATTTTATCCTCATAACAGCCTTATAAAATAATTATCTCCATTTTACAGATATATTGAAGAGTCTAGATATAGTGCCTGAGGTGGATACAGCAGGAAAAAAGAGACTTAAGTATGTTATTTAGAGTTATAAAGTCAATTAATAAATGGACCATTAATAAAAATAAAACCATTTTAAGAGGCGGAAGCAATTGTACAAGTATGCTATATTCATAATCTTTCAGAGAATATCTACTGTCTAGTGTTGATAAAAGGTGGAAGTATCAGCGCATTACCTGGGATCACTATAGAATTAGCCACAAGAACTAAAAACAGAAATGGAAGGATACTGTTAGGGGAGGGATATTTATTTTCTGTCTTCTGATCTCTGTACTATTCAAATTTTATTATCAGTGTGCATACGACATTTATAATAAAAATCCTTCAAGTGTACAAGTGGGGTATGAAACAGCAGCTATGGAGGCAGTGGAGGCATGTAGAAAGCAAGAGAGTCCCTGGCTGCTGGGAAAAAAGATGCCAATTACCCAGGAATCAGTACAAAAGGCAGTTCTAGAAACAGGGGTGGTCAATTCAGCTTAGGGTTCTAGAGAGTGGTGTCTCCTGCCCCTTTCCCTCACAACAACCCTCACTCAGTACCTGTGAGCATTGGAAGACACTTAACATGGAGGAGCCTAGACATGAAATCTGCAATTTGCATGTCTGTTTGGTACTTTCTGTAGTGATTATACATATGTACATACATACAAATCACGTACATCTATGTGGCTATGTGTATATCCTTACATTACACATGCCTGTAAGGGGAGGACTGCATGTTGTCCATCCAAAGACTGGCACCAGGGGTTGTTCAGATAGAGCAAAGGCTCCCAAAAACAAAATCCTAGACCCTTTATCACAGAAACAGGCAAGTACACAAACTTCTACAACTGAATTCTTCTCAGCCCTGGACAAGGTCATCTTTCTATCAAGGCTGCATAATTTTGATTACATGCAATTTGAAACAACCATCTAATTATCACATAGGACTACCATTTTTGGCTCAATCATTCATGAAGCATTTGCACCCCAGCACAGGGCTTCATAGGTGGAATATTCTACCTCAAAACAAATTTGAGCATAGACAACTCTTCTTTTTTAAGGTAGCAAAGAGAACTGCTTTTTTGTGAAGACCCAGGAATTGATAATTTACCTTAAGAATAAAGAAAAAGGGAGATTTTACAGAAGATTGCAACTATTGAATCATTCTGTCATTAAATCAATTACTGCATCTGATTAGTTTTCCAGTAACACTTGGAGTAGAGAAAACGTTGTTGGCAAAATAGTGAAAATCTGGCAGCCCAAAGATTTAAACATTAGCAGCAGTTCAGAAACAAACAGAGGCAACTTAGTACAATGGAGAAGAATCTTTTGATCTAATTACTTCTGCTAGTAAACCCTGCCATTTTTCTTCCTACTGATTTATTTAGTTTCACAGCATGAGCTCAATTAATTTCTCCTTACTAAGAGGTTGTGTCAACTCATATCTTCACTAAAAATATTTTGAGATGTCTAACAACAATGCAATGCTTTGTTAACCCTTTGGTACCAGAAATTACCACATGTACAAAAAAGGTTACAAATACAATACTTGGTATATAGAAGGCACTCAGTAGAGTGTTATTTAAATTATAGGACATAATTTAATCATGTCAAATGACTGTAAATATTAGCAATAGCTTAGAAAGAGGGAACATGTTTAGACTATCCAATGAATAAACATAAAACAGTTGGATTAGATCAAGCCATGCAGAAAATTGTAAATGTGTGAATAATTCAACTTTTGAAAAAGGAGCAAATAAATCATAACTGGATATTACTGAAACTGCAGATCACTGTGAAGTCATTTTGTTTCTGCAGTTCTCCCCTTTCATGTATTTCAACTACAAATTCTCACCAAAGCAGTCTCTGTGCTTCTCCTGTGGAGAAACCTTCAAATAGAATCCACAGAGTCAATAGTTTACTCTTCCCTTCAGCTACTGCAGACAATCAAATGGCTAGGTGTAAATTGATTCAAGCCCTACACAATTATCTATGTATCAGGGGCAAAAGTAGATGATCAAGGAAAATACTTATAGCAAATCCCAATGCTTGTTTTCACAACTCTGTTGAATTCACCCTAACCTTCCAAGTTTTGTTTTACAGAAGCAGAATCATCTTATAACCACTATATCTGAAAACATTACTTGGAGTAATCAGATTTACAGCCTTAGCTGAAATTCCTGCTTAACTGAATAGCTTTACATTTTCTTAACCCTTTATCTGTCACTCCTTAAGCAAAAGTACTCAGGAGGAAAGCTTTTGTGTATAGCAATGAGCATTGCAGAAAAATAGAAGAAAAGGGGAAGCATTTTTCTTCCTATTTATTTGGGGCATTTTATTTATTTTCAATTTGTTTTACCTTCACTCTTCACCAAAGCCTCTACAGATACTATGAGATATGTATATAAAATAAGAAAGCAGAGAAAATGATCAATTTAATAAAAATCTCCATTCCAAAAATAGCCCCAAATGGTGTTACATACTCAGTTTCCAATGCTACACACTGGGTTCAAATCCCAACTTTGCCAGTTACTGGTCACACAATCTGTAAAACAGAATAATATGGCATATCTCAGAAGGTTGGTGAGAAAAGTAGATAAGCAGTTATGAGAAATAAAGATAAAACTCAGAGCATCTACTATTGTTACTCAAAAAATTTTAGTCTTGAATATGGTTTTACTCTTTGTCTCAGACAAGTTGTAAATGGTGGTTAAAATTCCAGGTTAGGATACCAAAGCCTATTTTACTCATAATGTTTACAGCCTGGCATTAATAGTATTATAAAACCAACCTACCAATTTCTTAGGATTACCGGCTGTTACTTCTGAGAGCCAACCCCCATGCCCAATCTCCCAGACCAGACTCTTGCCTCCTTCTAGAGCCTCCTTCTAGATGCTTGGAGATGGAAAGTCCCTACCCACCTGTCAGGGCTGCATCAGGGAGAGGTGATCTTGATCACATGAGTCAGAAAAAACTCTGTGCCTTTCCTGCAGAGACACTGCCACACCAGGGTGTGGCTTCAGTACTCTGAATCAAGAAGCCCTCTGGGCTCTTGGGAGACTTCCAGAGCTGGCACCACTCTGCTGAACCAAACAAGAGCTAAGAGCCAGATCCAAGAATACCTTGTACCTTGAGCAGTTTGCCATCCTCTGTGCTCAATACTTAGAACACTGTAGGAAATCAATAAAAGTTAATTAGCTTAAAATTACAAAAGGCCCCTCATAGCCTCAAATCTCCTCACTGTGCCCTATTCTTTCATGTCTCCATGACTTGACTCAGTCTTCCTTTGCCTGAAATGCTTTCTCTCCTATTGCCTCCATGTGAGCACAGCCTATCCTTGAAGACCCAGTTCAAAGGCCGCCCCCTCCCAGCACTATCTTCTGGCTCCCCAGAAGTCAGCCTCTCTGTGGTGGCACCCACAGCTCTCCTTACCCAGTCTGTCCCACCAGTGTGGCTTTGTAAGTACCATAACAGCACCTTCAGGCTTTCATGTGCTTGCTGCCCTATCTCCACCACTTAGTACAGTGCCCCAAACATAGTAGCTGTTCAATAAATGTTTGTTGTTAATGGGGGGATTTAAAAAGTGGGTATTCCTCTACCAACAAATGTTTATTAAGTATATTCTAATTATACAAGGTTCTACTGACACTGAAAAGGGTAGTCATCAAAGTCCAATATGGAGCATAAAGACAGGTACATGAAATCAACAAAAACAAAGATCTACACACTGGAATCACTTGAGGACTGCAAACTACTGATGCCTTGACCTCCAACCTTAGAGTTTTTGAATATATCTGGGATTGAGCATGTGAATCAAGATTTTTAAAAGCTTTCCCTCCCCTGAGTGATTCTTCTGGGTGGCAGAGTTGAGAGTCATTGCTGTAGGATCACACAGCACACTACTTGTATCTCTCCTACAATACTTAGTTTATTCACCTCATTTTTCTGAATCTGTTTACTAATTCCCCTACCACCACCACTTCTCACCAGATTTTAAGCTTCTTGAAGTCAGTTATCAAATCACTTTCACCTTTTTTTTAAAAAAAGATTTTATTTATTCATGAGAGACACACACACAGAGAGGCAGAGACATAGGCAGAGGGAGAAGCAGGCTTCTCACAGGGAACCCCATGTGAGACTCGATCCCAGGACTCTGGGATCATGCCCTGAGCTGAAGGCAGACACTCAAACCACTGAGCCAACCAGGCATCCCAAATCACTTTCACTTTTTATTTTAATTTCCTATAGTGCCTGCGATAGGAATTTATACTTCAGAGGTATGTTATGTAAGAAGAAATACATATTTGGTCTTCATTCCCATTCCTGGCACAAAGCCTCCCAAATCTTCTGAATTTCCTAAGTGATGAGAGTGATAAATGTGTCTTTTGTTATGTTAATGATGTGGCTTTTGGAAAGCTGTTAGGTAATCTAAGTATGGTAACTAATTGCCTTGGGCCCCACCATGTAATCCATGTAATTAGTTGGAATTTTCAGTCCCACTCCCTGACCTCAGGGAGGGAAGAGGGGCGGCAGGTTGAAACAACTGCCAATGGCCAATGATTTAATCAATCATGACTATGTGGAGATGTCTCCATAAAAACCCAATTGGACAAGTTAGGAAAGCTTCCAAGTTGGTGAGCACATGGAGGTGCTTGAAGAGTGATATACTCAGAGAGGATATGGAAGTTCCCTGGCTCTTCCCATACCTTGCCTTATGTATCTCTTCCATTTGGCGATCACTGAGTTATATCCTATTATAATAAATAAATAATCTATACTTCTGAGGTCTGTGAAATGCTCTAGCAAATTAATGGGACCCAAGGAGTGGAGTCATTGGAACCTGGGATCTGTAGCCAATTGGTCAGAAGTACCGGTGACAATCAGGACTTGCTATTGGCACTTGGCATCTGAAGTATTGTGAGTGTGATACTAAAAGAGAAACACAGGAGGATGACTGAGATTTTACTAAATGAAGGGGATCAGCAAAATTTTGTGGTATAAATGAGTGGATAGAACTGTAGGTGACTTGGATTTCAACAACCAGGAGTTAGTTGGGCCAAGAAACATTTCAAGAAATCTGAACCCCAACACGAAATTAAGACACTGAATTGGAGTATTTAAAAAATAGTAAGTAACCAGGAATAAATGGGCCCTTTGAGCACTGGAGGAGTCTAAGAAGAGCTTTAAAATGACAACAGACCCAACACAGAAGAACAGCAGCTACAAACCAAAGGACATTCTTTATGTCCCTGGCACCCTGGGCCAGCAAATACTTAAACTGTAGTACAGACTATCTGGAGGTCAGTACCATGGATAAGGCATCTCCAAGGAGTCATAAAGGAAGCACCAAAGGAACTGTAGGGAGACAATGACCCTGCTCCCAAATCACCAATCAAAACCATTAAGATAATAAAATTTTATTGTTTTTGGCCCTGCTATGAAATTTCAAATTTATAATCTTTTTTTAAAGATTTTATTTATTTATTCATGAGAGACACAAAGAGGCAGAGACATAGGCAGAGGGAGAAGCAGGCTCCCCATGGGGACCCTGAGGCAGGACTCAATTCTAGGACCCTGGGATTCCATTCTGAGCCAAAGGTAGACACTCAACCCCTGAGCCGCCTAGGCATCCCTCACTTTCTAATCTTTTTTAAAAATACACTTTTTATTGATTTAGCAAATGATCAGATGAAACACTTAAACTTATTTTAATATGCCCTGAGGGTGTAGCTGAAAAAAAATTCAAATACAGTAAAACAATGTAAAAGGATATTAAATCTAAATAGACCAACTTTTTCATCACAAAATTAGGGTTTCTGTTCAGACTGGGTGATGAAGATACGTTAGCATACTAGTGTACTAGCTACTCCAAAAGGCAAGATGATAACTAGTAAGTTTTGAGCCCTGCCTGAGTATCAGCAAGTGTACTAGGGATTTCTCATTAATGTCATTTAACTCTTAACCATCCCACCTGCCCAGGTTGATGCCAGTGTCCTCATTTTCCACACAGAGATACTGGGTATCAGACAAGATGAGCAATTTGTCTGAGGTCACATAACTGCTAAGGACCCAAACTAGCATTTGGTCCATGTGACTCCCAAGTTTGCTTTATTTTACCACCTTGTCATGTTACCAGACCTGGGCGAAGCATGCCATGATAATCTATGCCAAACTGGATATTTCCTTTTTCTGCTACTTCCTAAATGCATTACAAATCAGAATAATATACAGATCATTCAGAATTAAACTGCACTCTGTGAAAATCAATTTTACTTAAACCAATATTTAAGCTATCTCATAATCAAATAACCGATCTTGCTGAGTGTATTAACTGTAAGGCAAGAGCTTTATATGTTGTTTAATAACCAAAAACAACCTGAAATACAGCCTCATTAAAGCCAGAGCTAATTTTTCTGTTGGTCACCTGCTGCTCTTTTATTTATCATCATTATTTATATCTGCGTTCATCAATACAGATTAATTGGCAGGCAAACATGAATATGGCTTCTAAATCACTTAATGTGATGCACTTAAATCACTTACAGTGCATACAAATGATTAGGAAAAGCTGAGATTTTAATGTGGAAAAACATATTTTAATATCTAAGAGATATTAAGTTTTCACTTTTCTCCTTCCAAAAAGCATAACATTACCTTGTAAATTGCATGTTATATGATGATATACTGAAGGGAGAGAGGAAACTTGTTTAAAGAAAAAAAACAGCCATTTTCTAATATCACTAGTAGAGCTTACAGACTGTTAATGTTAGAAGCAAATAAACAATAGATAAATTCAGGAGTTAGAAACCTGATTCAGGGACTTGAGTCTGTCATTAATGAATGTCATGCATTTGGCAGAATTCTGAGACCAAATGCATGTGGAGCAGATGTTCTGATACCATGTTAAGAGCTATGAAAAATGGTAAAAAGCTAATATACCTCCAGATGGAACCCTAGTAAGGGAGGATTACTATATAATATGTGGTCTAAATCAGGATACTTGTGAGCGTGAAGGGATGCTACTAAGCAAATATGCCAGGACAACCTGTGTAACCTGGAACTGTCTTGGTATGGTCACCATAACAGATGACAAATGCCCTAAATGCCCAAAAGGTCTTCAACTGACCTTCACTTTACAGCCTACTGAACTCTATTTACATGTCCTCAAGCATCTCTTTTCTCCTTTAACTACTTTTATACATCTTTCTTTTTTTGTTTTATTGAGGTATAATTGACAAATACAAATTGTATATTTTTAAGGTGTACATCATGATGGCTTGATATATGTATACATTGTGAAAGTATTACCACAATCCAAGTTGATTAGTACATCCATCACCTCACAGTTACCTACTTTTTTTTTTTTTTTTTGGTGTGGTGAGAACTAGATTTTACAATTGTATTGTACTGTAAAATTTAGATTTTACAAATAAATGAGATCATGCAGTATTTGTCGCTGACTAGCTTATCTCACTTAGCATAATGTACTTCTAGTCCATTCATGGTGACACAAAGGGCAGGCTTCTTTTCCTTTTTTTGATGGCTGAATAATATTCCATCACGTATAAGGACCACATCTTCTTTCTCCATTCATCTGTCAAAAGATATTTAGTTTTTTTCCATGTCTTGGCTATTTACAATAATGCTGCAGTGAACAAAGGAAGGCAAGAGCTCCCTGACAACCTGATTTTATTTCCTTTGGATAATTATGTATCTTTTTTAACTTTTACATATTATCCCTCCTTTTCATCTTCTCTTCATCTTTACTTCTAGTTCCAACCCTTCCTTTCCCTTTCTTTCTCCCTCCCTTTCTCTCTTCTCTTTCCATGGCTCTGTCCTTCTCCATCCATGAAGCTCTCTCCTTCTTCCCTCTTCTCCCTTTTATTTATTTTTATTTATTTATTTTTAAAGATTTTATTTTTTTAAAGTAATCTCTACAGCAAATATGGGGCTGTAACTCACAACACTGAGATCAAGAGTCACGTGTTCTAGAGGCACCTGGGTGGCCCAGTGGTTCAGTGTCTGACTCTTGATCTCAGTTCAGGTCTTGAACTCAAGGTTGTGAGCTCAGACCCTGCATTGGGCTCCACATTGGGTGTGGAGTCTACTTTAAAAAAAAAAAAAAGTGCTGCATGCTCTACTCGCTGAGCCAGCCAGATACTCCACCCACTCTTCCCTTTTATGATGAATTCTCTCTTCTAGATTCTTTATTGCCTCCAACCTGCCAAGCCCATCCCAATTTGCCATTACCTGGGACTTAAATAAAGGTTAAAGTGTTTCATGTTTATTGAATAGTTTTGTGTTTTTTGTTTTTTAACTTAAAAGCAGCTGAATTGGACATTCATATTTCTTGTTCTACAAAAAAAGGCATTTTGGTAAGTAGAATAGACTCCTCAAAGATCTATACCCAAATGTCTGAACCTATTAATATGTAAATTACATGGAAAAAGGGATTTTGAAGACATGATTAATGTATAGATTTTATTTTATTTTTTTTGTTTTTTTTTTTTTGTTTTGTTTTGTTTTTTTTTAATGTATAGATTTTAAAAGAAGAAGATCACCTTGGATTATCTGGGTAACCTCAATTCACTTAATGAGTCTATAAAAGTGGAGAAATTTCTCCAGATAGAGACAGAAGAGACATGGCAAAAAAGAGAGTCAAAGACATTCTAAGCTTGAGAAGGATTCAAAGCTGTTGCTGGAGAGGGTCATGTGATGGAGGAAGCCGTATGCAAAGACCAGAGAGAGCCCCCAGTTGCCAACACCTTGATTTTGGCTTTGGGAGACTCTAAGCGGAGGACCCAATTGAGGCAGGTTGTATCAGGACTTTCAAGAAGTATGAGATAATAGATGGGTGAACTATGAGATAATAGATGGGTGTTTTAAGCCACTAAATTTGTGGCAGTATGTTACAGAAGCAATTGAAAACTAATATGGCATATATACATTATATTTACCCTGTTTGATTTGGGGAGGAGAGGTGGCTCTCATAAATAAAAGAATTGCCTCTCTCATCTTTATTTTAGGCTGTTTGGACATATGGTGCATGTGCTAATTGATTTTACAATCATTGTCATGTTTTCAGATCAAAGGATAAACTTAGTAATCTAGAGGGACTCATTCTCAAAACACACATCATTACTGTCAACACTTAGCTGGTTATCATTCTCACAGAATTATCTGGGAAAAACTTCCTCATTTGTTTTTTTTTTTTTCTAAATACTTCTTCATTCTTGTAAGAGATGTAAGCAAAACATTTTGCTTCTTCAAGCATTCAAGGGATATACTATCCTCCACCACACTACCAGAATGTAAGAATAATTAACCTAAATTTATAAATAGAACAACGGGTTGTTAGACCCATGATGCAGAAACAACTAGTTGATTCTGCCCTATTGACTCAATTTTTCAGTCACATTAACCTTAAGAAAATTCTTGCGCCTTATAACATCAAACAACATCAACAGCAAAAATTAAAACAAATTAAAAGTTTTGCCAGTTTTCTCTGGTAAAGAATTCCTGTTTTTCTTCCCAACTGCCCCAAATTCCTATAGTAGATATATAGCAAGATAGTCTATGAAAATATGAATTTATATTCTCATTCCTGCTACTACAATAGGATCTAGGAGAAATAAGGCATATTTTGTAGCCTCCCCCCATCTTCTAAACAGAACAAACTCTTGAGTTCCGAGTTCGAGGCCTTCAGAAATCTTAGGTTTAGGAGATGAAAACAGACATTGATAGAACCCTTATCCAAGCCTTTAAGTCTATTATTAGACAAAAAACTGGATGTGGCTTTGAATCAAAACCAAAAGAAGAGAGTAGTGTAAGTGCCAGGCGCTGCCCCCAATTTCTGTTTTCTGTCCAGTATGTCGGATTGTCCTTGAACTAACACCAGCATTTGAGGGCCTGTCCCCCTGGCCCTGCAGAGATCTCTACCAGCTCTTCCCTTGCTCAGCTGTGGCCCAGGGGGACTGGTGGGACAACACTGGCCCTTTCCAGGATCCAGGGAGGTTCAGTCCGAGACTTTTCTGTTCCCCCTTTTCTCAAGTGCCTTAATAGTAGGGCTAGGTGTTTGGAGAGTAGGGGAAAGGGCAGGCTGGCAGCTCTCCAATCAAGAGGCTCAGTTTTTACTGAAGAATGAAAGCAGTTGGACTCTTGCTCTTTCTACTCTGAACTAATAAATTCGTTGCCAAGCTGAAAAAAAAAAGGGGGGGGGATAGTTAGTTCAAGGGATTGTCTGGGATGCTGGAGCCTGAGCATAGGAGCTATGGCCTTCGTTGATGTGGAGAATGATACTCAGGTCCACATTTGGTACTGTAGAAGAAGGGCCTCCTTCCCTGGAATTGACCACAAGTGCTTGAACAATGTGCATGTCAGTAACCGCAACTGCCTAAAGAGTTGGAAGCCCTCCTCAATTTTTTTAAACTGCACAATACCATTGGCCCCTTAGGCCATTCTCAGGTGCAGAGGCCTCCAATAATGACTGGAATTGGATCTCTGGCTACCCTAGCAAACAGATGCTAAAACAAAGATTTAATTAGAAATAGAAACATAAAGTAATGTGATGTTTTTGCATGATCCTTGCAGAGAAATTCATGCCAATTATGTGGGTATGCATGGATGGGTAGTTGAGAGAGAGAGTAAATGAAAGGGATCCAGGAAATTAGTTACTTTAAAAAAATAAGGAAAGTGGAAAGGGCCCTGCTTCCTCCTTCTTCTCAAGGTTTTCTCTGTTGTTTGTGTTTGCGCATGTTCATGGGTATTTACTAGGCACAATCAAGCAAGATTGCAGAGAAGCTTGGATGAAGACCAAGGAAGAAGAACTTCTATGGCTCTGATAGAAAACATAAACCAATACTAATACTGAGTTGTAGTGTGCATGCAGTCCTTTCCATTTGGCCAATTTCGTTTGCTGGAGACAATTTGTGATGTGTTATGGGAACATGTGGCTATGTGTTTTAGTCCTGTGACAAAGTCAAATCAGTGCTTAGGAGCTGTAATGACTGTTGGGCAGGTTTGTGCTGCCAACAGAAGAGGCTGAGGCTAACACCAAACACCATGATGTTTTTCCACCTCCAATGTCAATGATAATTTCAGTGCTGATACACCTGGGTAAATACACTGCTTGTGATAAATCAGCTGCCTGCTTATTCTCTTCATTAAATATCACACACACACATACACATACCCCCTTAAGAAAATTAAGCCCATGAAGATACTTTATTAGTAGAAAGTCACAGCTGACTTAACTTTCAAAAGTCAGGGAATTCTAAGTTCCTTCTACAACTTTATCTCATCCCCACCACGTAAGCACACAGTGAAGCATGAAACCTAAATATGCAAATGGAGTATCTTTTGTACAAAAGGGACACATTCTTGCAGTGATGACTTAGCCATCTCTTGCTCTGTTTCTTTAAAATTACTTCCACCAGAGTCATACTCTCATTCACCTCTCTTCCAAATGAGCTCTTTCTATATTCCAAACAAACTTGGACTTAAGGGGAATATTTCATTCCAAGAAGAAGAGTCAGGGCAGAAAAAGAACGGCAGGGAAACTTTCAGGTGGTACTCCCCACAGCTCCATTCTACACTCCACTGCAGCCAACCTGGCCACCATCTGCCCACACTGCTTGATTAATTTTTACTCAGTCTCTTTGCAAATATCGTTTACACCCTTTAAAATGACTTGACCACTTTTCTAACAACTCACATTTGTCACCTCTCGAACTCTAGATCAAAACTCACCTTCTCCAGAAAGCCTTTTCTGATTTAACTGTTTCATGAACCCTTCCAACACATGGGCATCCAGTTAAGAACAGAATCTTTCACCTTTGTTGACATGTAGCTTTCTAAGTGAGATAAAGCACAGCTAATATTAGAGAGTGGTTGGATGACACTTATCACAGCAAATAGATCAGTCTTAGATGAGTAATAATAGAGTAGAACTGTATTTTGTTCTACATTAAATAAAATGTTTGGAGTTTAATAAGAACTCTATAAACCACAAAGCTAGTAGGCCTCTGTCAACTATGTGTTTTGTTAGAGAAGGAACATAGACTAGATGGGATAGCACTGAGACAAGATAGCTCTGAGATGAGATGGCATGAAATACCATTGAATGAGGAGTCACAGGTCATTCAAAATCCTGTGACTTGATGTTTGCCTAGTTTTTCTACACATTTAGAAAGGAAATACGGGGGATCCCTGGGTGGCGCAGCGGTTTGGCGCCTGCCTTTGGCCCAGGGCGTGATCCTGGAGACCTGGGATCGGATCCCGTGTCGGGCTCCCGGTGCATGGAGCCTGCTTCTCCCTCTGCCTGTGTCTCTGCCTCTCTCTCTCTCTCTCTCTCTCTCTCTGTGACTATCTTAAATAAATTAAAAAAAAAAAAAAAAGAAAGGAAATACGTTGAAAATGGGCTTGTGGCCCTCTTTTCCCAAGAAAGATGTATCCCATATAATGCAAAGCTGGCTGACCATCTGCATATATCCGCATGTATCAGGCACACTGTAAGTATTTGTTACCACATATTTGCATATGTAGTTAGGACCATTTAGTTTTAGTGGTTTTAAAAGGAAATAGGCAGGGTGTACCTAAGTGGCACAGTCAGTTAAATGTTAGACTCTTGATCTTGATTCAGGTCTTAATCTCAAGGTCAGGAGTTCTAGCCCTGAGTTGAGTTAGGCTCTGTGCTGGGCATGGAGCCATCTTGAAAGGACATAGACAATATTATAATTGTATAGCCTGCAGAGCTTGGAAGAATTATGGAGACTACTTAGCCTAGAATTTTTATTTTATAGAGGGAAAAACTGAGGTCAGGATGGCTTATTCAAGAACAAAGCACAAATAAGTGACTCCTAAGGCACAGAATTCATGCTCTTGTACAGTAGTCCAACATTGCTCTTAAGAGTCCCCTTACAGCATGTAACAGGAAATCAGGGTCAAGTACTCAGTATTATAATATAAAAACTTCCAAACCACCAGGGAAAATTGACACTTAAATGAAATCATGTTTTTTTGTGTGTCTATTGTCAAAACCTTTTGCTTGATGACTTTATTATATGGGCTAAATGTTTTGCAAAATATTTTAAGATGTGTATTGTTTAAGATTATATTTGGCTGAGCATATCTAGAGATCTCCAAGTAATAATTATGGTTTAAACAAAAATGATATTAATTTTTCTATCACCTAAAGAAGTCTAGCAGCAGGAGACCCAAGACTGGTATGGGCCATGTCCCTTCTGCCCCAGTCTTTCCCATATTACACTTGAGCTCCAGTTGCCCCTGGAGCTTCATCCATGTCCTCTGAATTCATCCAGTAAGAAGGAAAAGGAGCAGAGAAAAGGCACACCTCGCTCCTTTAGAAGATCTCTTGGAGTTTGTGAACAACAGTTCTGTTTACATCATCTTAACTATAACCTAGTCATGTGGCCCCACCTGGCTGCAAAGGACTCTGGACCACGTAGTCTTTTATCATGGTGGCCATGTGCCCCCACTAATATCAGCGTTCTGTTACTAGGCAAGAAGGAAAGAATAAATATGAGGAACTACCAGCATGCTTTTTCACAGAATTTCTGCTCAACAAGCCCTTCTTGATAAATTCAAAGAAGGCCTTAATATTATGCAAATAATCCAGGTACTAAAATAGACAGCTATGATTTATAGGGATAAAGTAATATGAACCAGCACAATGACAATCATTTTAAACACATTTAGTACATAAGGAATTTTTTATTAGAATGCAATTATTATAAGTTCACATCTTTGCCTTACTAACAGCAGCAAAATAATCCCAGGGCTATTAGAAAATCTTTCAAAGGGCAAGAAATTAGTCACCAGGTCATGATATTTGTCAAGAGAGCTTATAAGAGTGGGCAATTTCTCCAAGAGTCTGGCCAGCCCCTTTCACCCACCTCATTTGCCTCTTTCCTACTCCCTTAAGCCCTGCCAAAGGTCAAATTATTGCCAAGGCAACTGAGGCTCTTCATTCTCCCCAGCTGATTCTGGTTGCCTATGTCCAGACAAGTATGTCAGAGGAAGAAGTCACAGACTGAGGTTTGGTTTCTGCCCCTGTCACAGAATGCCCTGTGTCTTGCTGTCTATATCTAAACTACAGAGATTAAAATTGTGGATTCTTCTGTTCTATTCCTTATGCTGGGGACACTACCTAGAGGGGTCTAGAAACAATTTCACTCAAAATTTAGGTTTTAAATAAATGCAAAATGTTTTTTTTACATTGGACCTAATATGTACCTTCCCAGATAGCTGTTCAGCATAAAAGCCTGATCTCCGTATGCATATAGAAAACCTACATTACTATCAGCCCAAAACTACTGAAATACTATCTCAAAATGAAACTAGTATTATTGGAATTGTAACCAAAATCAATGGAGTACTTGTTCTCATAACAACCTGGTTCCTTCTCTCTTGCTCCGACCTCCAATGTCCCATTGTCAAACTGAAGAAACTAAATATCCTTCAATCTGCTTCGCAATCAGTTCTATAAGTGACTATGATCTTTTGGATTTCTGAAGGTTCCTTTTAGCTCCGAATTGACTTTATATTTCTCAAGTTACCTAACTTCTCTGGATCTCTGTCTCATTTGAAAAAACTGACTACTTTACAAAAGATAGTCCCCAAAGCATGTTCCAGCTCAAATATATCCCATGATTCTACTGTAGGATTCCCAAATAGCAAGGTCACAGAATGCAAGTGAAGCTTTAAACTCCTTTTGCAATGTCTCAATAAGAACTACAGCCATTTAAAAATAATTTGACAATTCTTCCGGATGAATTCTTCTGAAGAAGAAATCGTTTGTATACATCATCCTGTCTTATCATACTTTCACAGCTGCTGATGAGTGGCAATTCTCGAAGCCATTTTGGGAGACTTGGTGAAATGAAAGTGATATAGGCTCCCAGGTAAGTACCAATTAAAATTATTTCAAATCATTTAAAATTGAGTGTTATGTAATAGTTTTAGAGTACTGCTTTTGGATGAATAAGTACTTCTTTTTTCAAGGGGAAAAGAATCATCTTGGTTCACAACTATGCAAGATAATCTGACGTCAAATACTTATGCAATACATACTCTAGCATTCAAGTTCAGAGAAGGGGCAGCAGTATAGGTGGTAGCCTGAGAAGAGCACAGTCATTTTCCATTTCCCTTTTTTTGCTTTTGCTTCTTTTCCAGAATCTGTGAGTGCCCCACTTGGATTCAGAAAAACAGTGTCCAACTGGACAATTCCCAGTGCTCCCCTCTTGAGTTGGGCCGCTCCAGCTAATGACAAGTGATACAAAAGCTTTAACATCCAACCATTTGTCCATTTGTCCTTCAAATTACAATGGTAAAATGTAGTTTTTCTAGAGCTCTCTAAAGTGGTTTAGATTTCTCACCCTTGACACTCCCCCCTTCAGTTCTTCCAAATAGACCTGGACAAAAAAAGAATTGTATTTTAAATAGAATACCATCCAAAAGTGAGTGTGGGAAACTGCTCCTCCTAAGAACCAAAGTAATATTTGCAAAAAAATATTGGCAACATAGTGTTTGCTTTTGTACATTCAAAATGTCACTCAATACCTTGCATACAGTACTTTTATAGCTGAAGGTAATGTGAATGCTGGCTACTGGGAAATCACTTTCTTAAAGTTTTGCTTAAGGGAAGCAGCTTAACTTTAAATACGGCACCCCACGGGAAAAGGGGAGTTCCCAAAAGACTTCATTAACCTTTATTAATTCCAGTGTAAATTAACCTCCAGGAAAGACTACACCCTGCTTGTAAGCAGTTTTCCAAAGGAAGATGCTGTTCAGTTAACTGACCAGGAGTGTGGAGACTGGGAATTTAAACTTTGTGCTGCTTATGCAGCAAAAACATTTGCAAAACACAAAAATCAATTCCAAGAAAGCCTTCTTAATTGAAATTTCTCATTTCAGATTTTTAAATTTACCTTAGGACAAAATGTTACCTTAGTAACATTTAAAATGCACTAAATGTTACCTTAGTAACATTTAAAATGCACTAAAACTCATTTTTAAATAAACCACATTCTTGTAAGTTTATATTTTCTTGAATTGTGAAGATAAATAATATAGACTCTTAGGAACATTTTAAATTTTAATTCTTATGATCTGTTATTTTTATATAAAGTAATAAGACTTTAGTTTTAAATAATGTGATCTTAACAGTGTAACTTTACGCTTTTTTCATATATAAAAATGGGAGATTGAGACCACAAAATCCCTTACAATCTCTTTAGTTGTAAGATCTTATAGTTTAGGAAAAAAATCTTTTCCTCAATTCTAACCCTCTCAAATTTCTGTTATGCTTATATCATCTACATTACAATAATCATGTTTTAAATTTATAAAACTACTTTTTTCGAGGCACTTTCAAAGCCATTATCTCACTACTCATTGGAAAGATATGGCTGGGAAAAAGGATCTTCATATTCTCACTCCATGTTTTTCACTGACAACTGCTAAGCCTAGGGAATTTATCAGAGCCATAAAATCCTGACCTGGAAAGGTCACTTAATTTATACCTTTTAGCAGCCCTCAATAAAGCTAAGGATCAGAACAACACTGGATTTTTCACACTTCATCCTGCACCTCTTGATTAAATCAGACTCTAAGTGATTTTTTTTTTTTTTTGGTGTTATCTGCTAAATGATTTAAAATAGCAGAACTGAAGTACAATGCATATCCCTTCAAGAACAGAAACATGACAGGCTACAAATAATGGTTTATTTCAGAGTAAAATCTAACCAAGGAGCCTAAGTGGATAATAGCCTAAGGAAGTTTCAAATGTGAGATGGCTCAAATTTGAGATGGAGGATTATGAGTGGCCTATAATATGGAAATTGGAAGGTTTCTTCCATACACACTCTTTTTAGATTTTCCATAACTTATTCATTTACTTATTTAATAATTGTACTGTTATCAGCTATCCCCAGTGCTTGCTGTCCTTTTGGGGATACAGACATGAAAAGTATCAAAAATAGCTAATATTTATCGAACACATAGTATGTGCTTAGCTATGGTAAGTGTTCTGTGTATAGTTAAAGCCAACATAAGGTCACCCAGCCAGAAAATGGTTGTGTCTAGTTCTAACACGCATCTGTCTGCCTAGAGGCTATGTTGTTAAGGGCCTCTCATTATAAGAGTAAACTTAGAACCACTGCCTTGAAAAGAATCACCTAGATCCAGTGAGCAGGGTGATCCATTCATTCTTGCCATAATGTGATACTGACTTTAAATTGTTCATTTCTGTTTACTATCACTATCCCATCCTCCACCTCTCCCTCCAAAATAAAACACCAGCTCACAAGCCATTTCTAGAAAAGCTTTTTTGAAGTTCCTTGCAAAAAGTGCTTGCTAATGACCTGGTAATTGTTTTATGTCTTTTAAAACGAAGTGTGAGGGATCCCTGGGTGGCGCAGCGGTTTGGCGCCTGCCTTTGGCCCAGGGCGCGATCCTGGAGACCCGGGATCGAGTCCCACGTCAGGCTCCCAGTGCATGGAGCCTGCTTCTCCCTCTGCCTGTGTCTCTGCCTCTCTCTCTCTCTCTCTCTCTCTCTCTCTCTCTCTCTCTCTGTGACTATAATAAATAAATAAAAAAAAAATTAAAACGAAGTGTGAAGTCACCAAAAAGTCACAGAAATACTGTAAAAGCTTTGGCAGAATTTATGGTGTCCCAGGGGGACTACATCATATTGGAATTGGCAGCTGCATTCTCAGCTTTAAATAAATAAAGGGACAAAGAAAAGTAAGATCCTTATAGTCACTACTTGAGTTTTAAAAATAATTCTCATGCAGATGCAATGAAACAGGCACTAACTAGGAGAGGGTGAATTTACAAAACTTTCTGGAAAGCAATTTGCATTCAGTCTAAAAAGATGCTTTGTCCTTTGGCCCAGTAACTCCATCTCTTAACTAGAATCTGTTCCAGAGAAATAATTAGATATTTGGACCAAGGTATGTTTATTTTTTTTTTCCAAGGTATGTTTATATGCATGTTTTCTAACTCTTAATAGAAACACCACAACATTGAAAGTAGTTTATAAATGTGTAAGAATATGTAAATGATTATGTATATTATAATACATAATTTACACATCAAGTTTTACAGCCATTTTATGTGATCTTTTCCAAATATTGTTATGATATGGAAAAATATACAAAAACATATAAACCACTGTATGCATGAAGACCTTTTCTAAAGATTGATTATTACAGAAAGAGGGAAAAGGACAAGATTAATATGTATAAAAAAGAACTATAATTAAAAAACAACAAAAAAGTAACTAAAGTTAGGAGTCTTTATGATCTGTCTCCCTTTCTGATACTTCCCACACATTTCTTCTCCCTTCCCTTATATTCCCTTTCATTATTATTTATATTCCCCAAATGAATGAGAACATATAATGTTTGTCCTTCTCCGATTGACTTACCTAACTCTGGTAAACGAACTAGGGGTGGTGGAAGGGGAGGAGGGCGGGGGGTGGGGGTGAATGGATGACGGGCACTGAGGGGGGCACTTGGTGGGATGAGCACTGGGTGTTATTCTATATGTTGGCAAATTGAACACCAATAAAAAAATAAATTTATAAAAAAAATTTCAACCTAAAAAAATAACCAAAAAGTAATAAAAGTTATTTCTTAAAAATCAAAAGAGAATGAACTTAGATTAGGCAATATTTTTTAGATATAACACCAGAAGTACCAGCAACAAATGAAAAAATAAACATCATCAATATTTTGTGCTTCAAAGGATATCATCAAGAAAGTGCAAAGACGTCCTACAGAATGGGAGGAAATTTGTGCAAATCATGTCTCATAAGGGAATTGTATCTAGAATATATAAAGAAGTATTGCAGCTCATTAAAAAAAAGACAACCTAATTTTTAAAATAGCCAAAGAAATTAAGTTATCTAAAGAAGATATACAACTGTATGACAGGCACATGAAAATGTATAAAGGAAAGGAGGGGACCTGAATGGGAAAAATTAGAGAGGGAGACAAACCATGAGAGACTCCTAACTCTGGGAAACAAAGGGTTGTGGAAGGGGAGGCAGCTAGGGGAATGGGATAACTGGGTGACAGGTACTGAGGAGGCCACTTGATGGATGAGCACTGGGTTATCAAAATTAAATAAAAACAAATGTAAGAAAAATAACAATTATAATAACCTTGAGACACTGGTATTATGACTCAATGAGGTAAGAATTTGTTGTGGTGATGGTTACACAATTCTGTAAATAGAGTTAAAACTACTGAATTGTACAATTTAATAGGATGAATTATATGGGTGTGTATTATCAATAAAACTTTTATAAAATAAAAAAAAGAAAATGTATGCACATGATTAGCTATCAAGAAAATACAAACCCAGGCCACCAGGCCACAGTGAGATATCACTTCCCACCCAGTAGGATGTTATAATAGAAAAGTCAGAATACAGCAAATATTGAGGAGGGTGTAAAGAAACTGGAACCCTCATTCACTGCTGGTAGAAATGTAAAGTGGTAACTTTAGAAAACAATCTGGATGGGATGCCTGGGTGGCTCAGTGGTTAAGCCTCTGCCTTCGGCTCAGGGCGTGATCCTGGGGTCCCGGAATTAAGTCCTGCATCAGGCTCCCTGCATGGAGCCTGCTTCTCCCTCTGCCTATGTCTCTGTCTCTGTGTGTGTGTGTGTCTCTCATGAATAAATAAAATCTTTAAAAAAAAAAAAAAGAAAACAATCTGGCAATTCTTCTAATGCTTTAACAGTAAGTTACCATATTGCCCAGTAATTCCACCTCTGGGTATCTACCCAACAGAAATAAAGACATAAGTCCACACAAAAACTTGTACATGAATGTACTTAAGAGCATTATTCATAATAGCCAAAAGTGGGAACAATCCAATTATTCAGCAACTGATGAATGGATAAATAAAATGTGATATAGCCACGTAATGAACTATTACTTGACAATAAAAAGAAATGAGGCACTGATCCATGCTACAAAATGGGTAAATCCTACTAACATTATGCTAAGTGAAAGAAGCCAGTGGTAAAGAACTATATATTGCATGCATCTAATCATACAAAACATCCAGAATAGGCAAATCTAGAGATATGGGAAATAAGGGCTGGAAGGTGGATGGAGAGAAGGGTTATGTGCGAGTGTGTGTGTGTGTGTGGGGGGGGTATTTTAATTCTCCATTCCTACCCCTTCCTTGCTCTACCCAATGCACACCTCTTCCCATTTCCACCTCTCATGTAGAGCATGGCATGGTATCCTCCCAGAAATCAGGTCGAGAAATCTCAGAATCACCTAAGTCTGTTCATTGCCTCAGCTCCCAACCCAGGCCATCACCAAGGTCTTATAATTCTATCTCTTAAACGTTGCTGTAGGGAATGCTCCATTCTCTCACACTACCTGGTTCATGTCTTCCCCATCTTCACTTAGGACAGGACAACCACTTCCTAAATCACACTTCTCACTCCAGTCTCTCCCTCCAATTATTGCCCTCAGGTTACAGTTAACAGTTAATTCTCTTCTCTTCTAAGCTGCATTTTTAAAAGGTGAAAACACACTTAAGTACAGAAAATCATAAAGAAGAAAAGAACTAACACATCTTAACACAATGTAAGTTTTGCTGTAAATATACTTTTTCTTCTAAGAAGAAATGGAGATTTTGGCCAAAACTAAGTTTACCCTTGTTCTCTTTCCAGTCTCATTTTCTTCCTTCCTGCTCCAAAGGTGTTTTTATGAATGTTTTATAAATGTAGGTGCATAGTTCCAGTACCTACTTTTAATACACACATATATACAGTTGTACAATGTATGTATTGCTTTATATGTTTTAAATTTGTTAACTTTTTCATTGAAGTATAACATAAATACAATAAATGGTACATATCTTAAGAGTATGCCTTGATGGATTTACCAAGTGAACACACTCGTATCACCATCTTTCAGATCAAGAACCTTAGAATCTTCCTTTGCATCAGCCCCTGGTCTTAGTCATTACTTTCTATCACCACTATTTTGACCTCTATCTCCATAGACTAATTTTGCCTGTTTTTGAATGCCATCTGATTGGAAATAAATAATACAGTGTATGTGTTCTATCTTGTATTTGACTTCTTTCATTCAACATGGCTATGAGGTTTATCCATGTTGCTAAGTATAGTAGATAGTAACTATTTTTCATTACTGTATAGGGTTCCATTTTATGTCTATACTCCATGGTGGACATTTGGGATGTTTCCAGTTTGAGCTATAAGCAATAATTTTGCCATGAATAATCTTATACGCATCTTTTGAAACATATATGTATATATTACTGCTGAGCATGTATCTAGAATGGAACTAGTGTGTCATTAAGTCTGTGCATGTTCAGTGTTAGCAGGTACCTCCAGTTTCCACCTTTACAATCCCAAAAGTAGTAAATGAAAGTTCTAATTGCTCTTCATCATAACCAGTATGTGGCATTGGCCCTCCCCCTTTAAAAAGCCATCATGGGGATCCCTGGATGGCTCATCAGTTTAGTGCCTGCCTTGGGCCCAGGGCATGGTCCTGGAGTCCCGGGATCAAGTCCCACATCAGACTCCCTGCATGGAGCCTGCCTCTCTCTCTGCCTATGTCTCTGCCTCTCTCTCTCTCTGTCTCTCATGAATAAATAAATAAAATCTTTTAAAAAATAAAATAAAAAGCCATTATGATGGGTCTATTCATAGTTTTAATTTTATTTCCCTGATAAATTATTTCAAACACTTTTTTGTATACTTACTGGCCATGCTGATCTTCCTTGGCAAAGTGTCTGTTCTAGTCCTTTGCCCATCTCTTATTGGGTTTTTTTCCTTTTCCCACTGATTTGAGAGTGTTTTTATACATTCTAGATGTTAGACATTTAAGAAATATGCCAGTTATAAATATCTTCTCTCATACTTTTCATTCTCTTAATCATAAGAGTAAACAGAAATTCTTAATTTTAATGAAGTCTTATCCATCTTTCCTTATACTTTTTTTCTATACCATCAAGCCGTATTCTTCAAGAGATTTTATTGTTGTACTATGATGATATATGATTGATTTAAAATTCAATTTGGGTATATGGTATGAGTAGAGATCAACGCCTATTTTTCCATAAAGACAAGTCCATCTTTACTGTACTACGGTGAAGTGGCACGTTCATTGTAAGTCAGGTTACTAATATATTGGATCTGTTTCTGACTCTCTATTCTGTACATTAGTCCATTTGCCTGTCTTTGTACCAATATCAAGCTCATTTATTTACTATAACCATATAAAAAGTCTTGATTATCTTACATCATTTGTTTTCCTAATTTGTTCTTCAAAACGATCCTAAATATCCTTTTCCATTTGTATTTTTATATAATTTTTGAAGAGTTAATTCCATTTTGATAAAAATACTTCTAGGATTATTATTTAGTATGTCATTGAATCTTTAGATCAATTTAGGATAATCTCATTTCTGTACAATACTGAGGTTTCCAATCTATGAACTTGAAATGGCTTTTAATTTATTTAGCTTTTCTTTAACTTTTCTGAACAATGTTTAATAGTTTACTAAGTGAATGTCGAGCATATCTTTATTGGACTTAATCTTTGGTATTTTATTTTTTGACACTATTGTAAATTTTTTCCTTGTATTTTTTATCATTATAAAATGATACAAAATTTACCATTTTAGCCATTTTAAGTGTAAGGCTCTGTGGTATTGATTATATTCACAATGTTGTGCAAATATCTCCATGTAAAGAACTTTTGGTTCTTCAGATTAGACATGTAAAATATAAACAATGATATTATTAAATGGGTCTGTATTTTCCAGCAGAAACTGTAAACTGGGACACAGGGGAAGATGAATTTGAAATGTGAATTCATCATTAGTGACTATGACTAGAATTACCTTTCAGAGCTTCATACATAGAAGAAGAGGAGGCCCATATCATTAATAGGAAAGGTTGGAGAAAGTATTGATGAAAATGTTAATAGATAATTTCTGAAGAAAGGGTAAAAGTTCAGAACAATTTTGTTGACAAAGAATGAGTTTTGTCTAGGTGAGAGGGGATGAAAAAGAGAATAGTACATGTAAGGGGTGGCTGAGAAGTAGAGTTTTATAATACAGTGAGGTCAGAAAGAAGAAACTGGGACATTGCTATGAGTTTAAGGCAGAGATTTGAGTTTGGTGGGGGGTAGAATTCAGTGGAATTTGAGAGCTAAGCAGAAGGAATAAACAGATTCAGATGAACCTGAGAAAGCAGAAATATCTGTATAATTTGTAGGGTCCCAAAGAAAGAAGAAACTGCTTTAGAAACATTTCTTTTAAAAAATGTATTAGTTTCTTAAATCATGTAGAAAACAAAAAAGTAGACTTGCAAACCACTATTACAATACTAGCTTTTCTAATTGCCCATGTGTTGACCTTTATGAGATCTTTATTCCTTCATATGGTTTTGAGGCTTTGTCTAGAGTCCTTTCATTCCAACTAGCAAAACTTCTTGAGCATTTCTTGCAGGGTAGTCTAATGGTAATGAAATCCCTTTGTTTTTGCTTATCTGGGGATGCTTTCTTTTTCTTTTTTTTTTCATTTCTGAAGGACAATTTTGCCAGATAAGGGATTCTTGGTTGATAGTTTTCTCTTTTACCACTTCAAATATATTGGCTGACTGCCTCTGGCCTCCAGACTTCCGAGGAGAAGAAATCTGTTGATGATCTTATTGAGGATCCCTTATAAGTGATGAGTCACTTCTTTCTTGCTGCTTTCAAGATTCTCTCTGTCATTGGCTTTTTTAAAAAAGATTGATTGATTAATTATTAGAGAGGAAGAGAGACAGAGTGAGACAGCAGGTGGAGGGCCAGAGGGGAGGGGAGAGAGAGAGAGAGATAGAGAGAGAGAGAATCCCAAGCAGATTCCCTGCTGAGCCCAGAGCCTGATGTAGGACCCAATCACAAGATCCTGAGATCATGACCTAAGCCGAAACCAAGAGTTAGATGCTTAATCAACTGAGTCACTCAGGTGTCCCTTTCGGTCTTTGGCTTTTAAAAGTTTGATTAAAATGTGTCTCAGTGTGAGTCTCTTTATAGTCCTCTTATTTGGAGTTCATTGAGCTTCTTGGATGTTTATATTCATGTATTTCATCAAATTTGGGATGTTTTCAGTCATTATTTTTTCAAATATTCTCTCTGCAACTTTCTCTGCCTTTTCTCTCTGGGAATCCTAAAATATGTATGTTGGCCCACTTGATGGTGTTCTATGGGTTCCTTCAGTTCTGTTCAATTTTCTTTGATATTTTTTTCTCTCTGTTCCTCAGGTTTGATCATTTCCATTCTCATCTTCAAGTTGTTGATTCCTTCTTATTCCTGCTCATACCTGCCTTTCATTCCCTCTAGTGAAATTTTCATTTCAGTTATTGTACTTTTTAGCTTCAGAATTATTTTTGGTTTCTTTCCAACTTTTCTTTTTATTGATATTTCCATTTTGTTCACACATCATTTTCTTGGCTTTATCCACATCTTCTATTAGAGCGTCGAGCCTCCTTAAGACAATTGTTCTAAAGTCTTTGCCTAGTAGACCCATAATCTGGTCTTTTTTTAGGGATAGTGTCCATTAATTTTATTTGTTTTCCTTTGAATGGACCATGCTTCACTGTTTCTTTGTATGTTTTATGATTTTTTTTTTGTTAAAAAACAGACATTTGCATCTAATAATATGATAAATCTAGAAACCATCTATCAATCAAGGGTAAATTTCTGCAGGGTTTGCTGTCCTTCGGTTATTGTGTTTGTTTGCTGTAGGTTGTCTCTATGCTGAGGATTAGCCAGAGATGAAATTTAAGGTCTTCTCAGGTCTTTTCTGACCCTGTGCCTTTCCATGGACAAGTACAGTGACTTTCTAATTTCCCCTCTATACATAGTTACTTTTGAGTTTCTTAGTCTTCAATGTCTGGCTCCCAAAAGAGGAAAATAAGAAAAACAAAAAGAAGGAGAATAAAAGGGATCTGCCCCTTTAAGCCCCCTGGAAATCACCTGGGCCAGAGAGGAGGGGCTTGCAAAAATGAGAGGAGATACAACAACTGATGACTTACTGACTCTTTGTCTATATCCCTGATATTCGAAGGAGAGAGTTCTTTTCCATCCACCTTGGCTGCCCCAAGCTGGAAGCAAGCTGCTCCTGGAACACATGCACAGCTGCCTGCCATGGGACAGGGGTACAATGTGGGGGGGGGGGGGTAGGTAGCTGCTACCTTGCTAAAAGCTGAAATTGACTATAATTTACCACTCAACCCTTTCCCTGGAAGTTGCAAGCCTTCCACAGATTCCAGAGTCTCCAAATAGTTACATTAGACAGACCCTGCCAGGGCAGTTTGCTGTTTACGTGGGGAAACACATTTTCCATGCTCCCTACTCTGTCCTCTTCCCAGCAGCCATTGTCTGTATTATCTTTAAAAATGTATTTTGTCACCATTATATATTATAGAAATGCAACTTTTATATACTGAACTTCAATTTAGTGGCCTTTTAAATTCCTAATAATTTATAATTCTTTGTGAGAGGGTTTATCATTCACAAAGTCTGCTTAAAGTATTTATAATTACTGTGATAGCTTACACATTTAGCCTTACTGCACCAATTTATTTTCTATTTTGAACATCCCTTGCTTTTTCTTTCTTTTCCCCTCCTTAACTCACTTTTGGTGAATTAACTTTTTTCTTTATTTTTTCTGCTAAATCTTCTCTTTTTCAAATTTATACATTCCACTTCTCAGAGTATTTAAAGTTTTCACAATTAACCTTAATCTTTGTATGTCTATATATAACCTGTGTCTTTAAATCTCCTTCTGAATAACAAAGGACTTGATTCTCTGTCCATCCCCAACATCTTATGTTATTACTGTTTAATGTCTACATTTTTGTTAAATCTCCATAATGAGATGCTTTAAATATTACTTTACTTGCATGTCTATTTATAAACTTTCTCATTGACCATTATTTTTTGGATTAAATTTTCTTCTTTCTGAACAACATCATTCAACTGTGGAATGAGAGTAGTAAATGCTTTTTTCTTTGTAAGTCAGATATGATCTTTATTTTATCACTATTAAATAATTTATCTGGGCATATTATTCTAAGCTGACAATTATTTTTCCTCTGCACTTTGAAGAAATCATTTCATTGTTTTATGACAAGTCTTATAGATGCAAAGAGTCCTGTTATTCTAACTATCCTTCTTTCTTAGATGTTTACTTTTCTCTCTAAAACTTTATAAAATTTTCTTTTATATTGATGTTCTATATTTTCACAGTCATGTGACTTGTGTCAGTTTATATTTTTATTTTATTATCTGTTCACTCTATTCAATGCTCCTTCACTTTAAACCTGGAATATTCTCACCACTACCATTTTGACTATTGCTTCTTTCTCATTCTTTATTTTCCCTCCTCTCAGTACCTGTATTTAATGTGTGTTGACTTTTCTCAATGTGGCCTCCATTTCTCTTAACTTCTATTATATATCTTCCACCTCCATTTTTTGGCACTTAATTCTCCATAATTTCCATCAATTAATATTCTAATTCACCGTTTTTTGTATTTTTCTTGATTATGCAACCCACTTTTTAATTAAAATGGCTGCAGTTCCAATTTTAGAAAGGCTACTGGTTATTTTCAAATACATGTACTTGTACGGGTTCTGGACTTACCTTATTTCTTTGAACATTGTAAATATATTTTACTGATGTTCCTGGTTATTTTATCATTTCTAATTTTTAGAGCTTATGTTGTTCCATTTGTTGGGTCTTCTAGTCCTGTGGCACTTTGTTACTCAAACGGTTTGTACTTTTTGTGAGCTCATTTTCAATGGGAGTTGTTTTCCATCAGAGTTCTGTTGGGAAGAATACCAGTGTGATGGTTGCAGGTGCCTCTGCCAGAGGTCTACTAATTCCTCCTGCTCCAGATGTTTTCATGTTACTTTCTCAATATTGGGGTCCATACCTCATGAATAATGTGAATCTGTAGTAACAATAGCCTGGAGTTCTCATTTCTCCTGGGTGATATTTTTCTCTGTGGCCCCAGATGTACAGTAAGCTTTGTCACCAATTCTCTGAGCCTATGCACAGTTTTCTTCTTAGTCCTTTTTTTGTGGGCAAGGCAGCCCTTTGTAATTCCTGGTTTGGTGAATGTAGCTCAGATCTGAGACTGTGGCCTGACCTCCCTCTCGGGAGGGAGAGTCTTAAAACTTCAGTTGCCAACAGTTAAGGCCTACATTTTAATTGCTTTCTCTCATGGCCCATTTAAGCTTCAGTTCCTGCTCACTGATCTGGCTTTGAGTTCTTCATTTCTGACAGCTTGGGATTTCCATTTCTTGATTATTGAACCTGGGCTCAGTATTTACATTTTCACATCTTGCTGACATTCCTGTGTGATGAAATGAAAGGCCAGGAAGCTGTTTCACATCAACTCCGTCAAACTCATCCTAAATTTCTAAACACAATGTGATCATATTGCTTTTAATGGGTACCCATTTGCTTGAAGAATGAAGTCAACCTCTTTCTCTGGCTATTTTTAAAACTCCACATCCAGGTGGGATTCTGGCTCCCAAATATCACCTGCAATCATATCCCTAACTCCCACACCCCCTACTTCAGCAACAGCAACCCAGAGCTCATTCCCCAATATTCCATGTAGCATCACATCTTTCAGAATGTCATTGAAGGGTGGCTTCTAGGTCCAATTTCTATTTCTCATAATGATGTTTTGTTACCTTCATCAAGGCGTGAACTTTCAAATTTCAAACTCTGTGAATCTTCCATTCCAGAAAAATATAAATTGGGGTTTAAAAGCACAGCTGGGCTGTGTTTTTGTCATTGAGGTCACTAATGCCTTAAAGCTAAACAAAACCCAAGGGTGCCTGGGCGGCTCAGTCAGTTCAGTGTCTGCCTTCAGCTCAGGTCATGATTCCAGGGTCCTGGAATCGAGCCCTGCATTGGGCTCCCCGCTCAGGGCGGAGCCCACTTCTCCCCTTCCCTCTGCCCCCCTGCTTGTGCTCTCTCTCTCACTCTCTCTCAAATAAATATATAAAATCTTGAAAAAGAAAACAAAGCTAAACTAAACAAAACCCAAACAGAACAGTGAGAGTGTCCATTCAAAAGGCCAGGAAGGCTATGAGGACAGGAGCAGCTGATCTAGCTGAAATGAGTTGCTGAGTTTCATTCAGATGCAATTGTCCCATGTAAACAGTACCTTGGAGTTCATTAAGTTCTCAGGGCTGAGCTCCTGGCTCTCAGGGAACATTCATTCTTCCCTCCTTAGGAAGAGCAGCCTGCTGAGGAGATAGCAGTTATATTTTGTGAGCTTCATTAGAGCAAGGAAATATAGTTCACTGTGCCCAAACAAATCCTGGACACTAATGGGCCAAAATATTGTGAATGTGGAGTTAGAAGTGCTAGGACATCAGAGAACTGAAGAGGAAAAAAAAAAAACACCTTAGGAACCAAAGAAATTGCATTTGTAAGCTTCATTTATATACCACATAGCAAGTGAATCAATAACTTGAAAATGTACAGTGAAGGCCAAAAAGGAGTTGATTGCAATCTTCAAAGAGTTTGCAGAAAAAAAAAAGTAGCAATGCAAATTAAACTCATTCAAAAGAGTAAAGACAGTTGGTTCAAACCTAAGAAGATTCAACTAGGCCAGCAAAAAATCATTATTCCTAGAAGAGATGACAGAGGAAAGTAATAGAATATGAAATGTGAATACTAAAAAAAAAAAGATGTTTGTTTTGAGAATTTTTTTCATAGCATGATTCATAAGAATGCAGAATGGTATTCTTAGGAAGGCTGATGAATGTTAAAATAGAAGGTCATCACCAAGGTAAACAGAGTTTTAGTAATTAGAACAGAATCTGAAGAAATGAAAAATAACTGCCTCTCCAGTTTTATGCTATTACCTAAAAGTAGAGTCAATTTAGTGTAAAAAAATTATTCCCATTTATCATTCATTTCTTATTTATTTTTATATTTGGGCTTGTTTCTCCATTACTTTTAATTTGCACTTAGATATGCATGCTTTTTACCTGGGGGAATATTGTCTTATAACTCATCAAATGACAAGATTCTTTTCAACATACATTTCCCATTCCATTCCTTCTCACACACATACCTTAATCACCTCTCAGGCATCTCTGGGTTGAACGTTTTAGGAATTCCCAAGATGGGGAATTTCATCTGATCAGAGATTTATTTATTTTCATTTTTTTAAACATGCATTTATTTATTTTGGAGAGAGAGAGAGAGAGAGAGAGAGAGAGAGAGAGAGAGAGCTCACACATAAGTGGGAAGGACTGAGAGCGAGGGAGAAAGGGAATCTCAAGCAGATGCCACACTGAACTCAGAGCTGGACAGGGGGCTTGATCTCACAACCTGGGATCACCACTCCAGAAGCAAGCAAGAGTCAGACACTCAACTGACTATGCCATCAAGGCACCTCCAGATGATAAAAGATTTAACTAAAATTATTTGCTTTACAGTGTCTTCTTCCAGGCCCCTGATCTTGAGTTCAAATCAAGGTTTCATTCAATACATGAAAATTGGTTAACTGACTAGAGGACTAATGGGAATGACATCATCTGGTGCTCCATCTGAGACTACATACTTTCATCCAACCAGCTACCTCTCAACACATACCATCAGTGCAGGAAACCCTGGCAAGGGTGGATACCTCCAGCACTGCCCTAGAAAAGTAATTCAGAGCACAAAGCTGACTGACATCAAGGGCAAGACTCATGCTCTTGCTGCCCAAGCATATAGTCTCTGTTTTTAAAAAATTATTTAAAGTTTGCCCACGTGAAAAAAGCCAATATTTATTCACATAGGCAAGAAATCTGGTTGTGTGTCACGTTAACAAAGGCAAAGCATCTGAGTGAGTGGTTCCTCTAGCTTGCACTCACACAAGGAGAAGAAATTCAGAATGTTTAAAGGCACCTCTCACCAACTCCCTAACACCCTCACCTCTACAGAAAGAAAGCCACTTAACAAGGGGTTCAGGAAGATATACTCACTGCCCTGCAGGATTTTGCAGCATATCTGCAACATATAATTATACCCTTCCCTGAAGTATCCCAGTAGTTGATTTAAGCCACAATTGAACAGTTTCACTTCACCTGTTCTCCTAATAAAGGTGAAGTACCAGCAGTGAAGAGAAAAAGAGGATGGGCCAACAACAAAAGTTGTATTTATATCCCTGGCTATTCTCTTGTCTGTAAGTCTACATTTTTGTTTATATTTAAATCTGTATGTCTATAGAACCATGCACAATGATTTTGTGTTTGAAAAATATTTTTATTTTCATGTTTATATTTTTGTCCATGTTTATAACACTATTTCATGAAGTTATATTAGTAATTTTAATTTTATATAAACACACATATATGTGTATGAATCTGCATCACTTTCTTGGTCCTCAGAGGTGTATTGTGTGTGTATAAGTCCACCAAGTAAATTCACAGTATTCTCATGGCAATCATATTAAGCTGCGATTGAAGATGTATTTCTTCCACAAAGCAGTGGGATGCAAGAAAAATAAATTTATACATAAAAAACTGATTTAATAGATATCCTATCTGAAATGAGAAAGCAATCTCTCATTGATTTAAAATTGGAGAAGGGAATATTGTAAACAAACATAGATGTCATAGGTTAGGTTCCCCAAGAAGCAGATTCTGAGATTACATGTGTCTGTGTGATGTTTACTGGAGAGTACCCTTGGAAGCAGCACCTTTATAGGGAGTGATGACAGCAGGCTAGGGCAGAGGTTGGAAGTGAGTGGCTTTCAGTTTCAAAAGGGGGTTGGGTCCTTGCACTCCTGTCTTGGCCAGTCTTAGGGTGTTGGCTGCCCCTCGTGAAGGGGCACAACCTTGCTAATGCCTGGAGGTTGACTCAGCTCTGAGTCATTAAAAGTGACACACCAAGAAGCTGGGAAAATGCAAGCTTTGGACCTGAAAAGTTGGGGGGGCTGGGTGGTGTACCACAGCATCACTACAAGACATTCATGGTTCATCTCACTTTTCAATTTTTTAAAATTTATTTGAGAGAGAGAATGTGTGCATGTAAGCAGGGAGCAGGATGAATGGAGAGAAGGAGAAGCAGACTACCTCCCCCCCCACAGCAGAGAGTCTGGCACGGGGTTCGATCCCAGGACCCCAGGATCATGACCCAAGCAGAAGGCAGACCTTTACTGTCTGAGCCACCCAGGTGCCCCCGACTCATTTTTAATGAGGGCCATTACTTCCTACTCCAAATTATAAGTCCACTCTTCTATGAAATATTCCAATTAAACTTTATGATTTTTCTTCTTGATAATCTTGTTTCTTAGGGCTAGTGAGTCAATTTTACTCCAGGTTTTCCACATGGAAAAGTGCCCTCAATCACCTTGAAGGGAAATCTGACTGGCATAAAATGCTTGCCCACTTGTGGAAGAGGCTTCCGTTCCTTTATCTGTAAAATAGGGAAGGTAATAATAGTACTTACTTCATGGGTGTGCAGAATAAACTAAATTATCCATGCAGAGGTCTTGAAGAGCACCTGTCACACATTTAGCTATAACCAGCATTATTATTTTTGGAAAACTCTGAACTCAGTATCACTTCATGGTTACTAATCCTTATCAGAATCTGCTTCACAAGTTACTTCAAGGGTCAGAGGCAGAAGCCTGCTCAGTCTCCTAGCATTTTAGGTTCCTGTGATATGTTTCCCACTCACCTCTTTTCTGGTGGTAGCCCAATGATTGCACACCACCTTTGGTTGACTTCCATGGCACTGATAAGAAAAAAAAGCTAAGTGTCTCCTCTGTTCTTGGTTTTGTTGTCAGGAGACACAGCTTAGACAATTGAGAATAAGCAGAAACAAAAACATCAGGTCAAATATTTTAAAGCCAAAATCTATTATCACTGTCAGATGTTCCCTAACTTTTAATGCTCATATGCATTAATTTTATACAACAAGTAAAGTCACTCAGATACCTGGAGGCCCTATTTGGAGACAGTTATCTAAGGAGGTTGCCAGGAAATGGCACCATTTAAAAGGAAGATACACTGTGGCTGTTTTACTGAAATTTTCATATGGCCATCTTGTGTTACTGGGGCAATATTTCCTGGCTAAAATGATTATGTTGGCAAAAAACATGCCAGGCCATAATCACTCATTCATCCATTCATGGAGGCAGACATGGAACATATTTTTGCAGGTATTCCCAGACTAACTTCTCTGCTTTGTGTGGCAAGAGGGGCTACCCACTCAGCGACCATCCTCAGCTTTACTGAGAGAACTTTTGCCTTTCCAACAATTTACCTGACTAAAAGCTCAGAAACCTGTCCTTAATTGGCAACCTAGCAGGTCTATTCCCTGGGGTCCTGATGAGATGAATATTCCTGAGGATATCTGAATGACATTCATCATTCAGTCTTCACAGGTGGGGGCTCTTCATGTATTTGGGAGAAAATTCAGGGAATATATGAACACCGTAAAGATGAGATGTGCATTTTTATGTTTATGTCCATGTATGTATTGTTCTAGAGAGACAGCATGATGATATTCATCAGGTTATCAAAGGGCCTGGTTGTTTTTTTTTTTTTTTGGTTGTTTTTTTTTTAAAGATTTTATTTATTCATGTGAGACAGAGAGAGAGAGAGAGAGAGAGAGAGAGAAAGGCAGAGGGAGAAGCAGGCTCTCTGCAGGAGCCTGATGTGGGACTCGATCCTGGACCCCAGGATCCTTTGCCCTGAGTCAAAGGCAGACACTGAACCACTGAGACACCCAGGGTCCCTCAAAGGACTTGGCAGTTCTGTATGGCGAACTCAGACTGCCTGAACTATATGTACTTCTACTACTGTGTGTCTTTGGGTAAGTTACTTATCTTCCAGGGCCTCAAATACTTAATCTGTATCAGGAAGATAATAGTACCTATGCTCAGGGTTGCTGTGCAAAATTAACAAGAAAATCTCAGGTATCTGGCTGAGCCATTTCAAACAATGCCTGACCACGTGCTCAGTTTAGATTTGCCACTATTCCTCTTATTGAAGGTGTCTGTAACTCCAAAAAAGATCAGAAACACCGCTTTGGATATTCTCAGTTAAAACTTCAATGGAGTCAGGCCATCAGAAAGTTTTTATTTGGACTATGTCCTTCCGGTCCTTGCTCTTTTTGAATTAGGCCTTAGTACTATACCACTGGCTTTCACTGAAGGATGACACAAGAAGCCAACCACATGGCACCCACTGCTTATCTACAGGCCCTGCCTGTCTTCAGAAGAAATCTCTCTGTAGGCAAAGAAACAAGGAAGCTGTCAGGTGAAGAGCTCATTAGCTTTATTATTCCTGATGAATGCCATGGCCTCTGAGAAACCAGGGAACATCTGAGGCCAGCTCCAGTAAGGACACATCGCCATGTACTATGCATTTCACTATATTAAACCTACCCCTAGTTTATAATTTCACCACCCATGTTCCCTCCTTGGCCCTTGTTACCTCAGTTGTTATTTAATCCTGTTGTAATTTATGTGGTTTTGTGAACCACAACAAATCCATTGAGTAACAAAGGTATTGTACACCTAAACAGAACAACAAATCTATATAGAATAGATGACTGTCTTGTTTCCTATTTTGCTATTTGCTCTGTTTTATGGGTGTTCTTCATCCTGTTTAAATGAATTTTGATCTTCTATTGTGAAAATGTAAGAGGCTAGGGCGGAGGACTGGTGGGCCATAAACAAATGAAAAAGCAATCAAGAGATTTCTAAGACACCCGGTGGTGATAGTTTTCAAAGCAAACAAAATTGCTCCTGGAAAAATATTATACAGGCAAAGAAAAAGAAATCACTTTAAAATTAATCTTGTTTATATCTTGGAAAGGCATTTCTTGTAGGGCTAATATATTCTTAATTCTTAGTCTACTAGAACCCTATTCTCTTTGCTGCTTCTTTTAATATAAACCCTTTCCTATATTTTCAATCTGACATTACAAAGAAGGTGGTCCTCAGGCTTTTTCATTTAAGCAGAGAATGGAAGCTGCTAAGTTTCCCTTAACAGAACATTTCAATTTCATACATAAGCCCAGTGGCCTTGAATACAAGAGTGAGTCTTAAAAAGTCCAATAAAAATTCTGGAGGAAGTCTCTCAAATTCCCTCAGAAAATCAGAAATTAATTAGTAGATCTTAATTCTTTAGAAAAATATGCTAAGGGCAGCTTTCTCTCTCACTCTTTTAATAATCCTCTACTAGCAGAAGCATTTTGCCTTCTTCACATTTTCTAGAGAATGCTCTGCAATGTCCAAAATCAGAGGAAACTTGGAAGAAACAGGCTGAGAAACTTAAATACATAGCAATTACAATAGCAATAGCCCACATCTGTGTTGTGCTTCACACTTTGTGAAGTGCTTTCATAAACATTATCTTACATAATCTTAATAAAAGCTCTGATGACAAAGTTTAAACTCTTCTGGTGTACAAGGCTGCTATGGGTTGAATTCCCCTACCCTCCACCATAATCCATATGTTGAAGTCTCTAACCCCCAGTACCTCAGAATGTGACCTCATTGGAAGGTAGGGGTTTAGGGAGGTAATCAAGTTACAATGAGGTCAGTAGGGTAAGTTCTAATTCCAAATGACTGGTGTCCTCACTTAAAGGAGAAATCTGAGGACAGACACACAAGGGGAAATGCCATGTGATGATGAAGACAGAGATCAGGGTGACATTTCTACAAGGCAAGTAATGCCAAAGATTGCCAACACAAGAACTAGGCAGGAGGCAAGGAACAGATTCTCCTTCACGGCCCTCACAAGGAGCCTACCCTGCCAATACCTTGATCTTGGCCTTGGAACATCCAAAACTGTGAGACAGTAATTTTCTGTTGTGTAAGCTGTTGTTTGTGGTACTTCCGTACAGCAGCCCTAGCAAACCAATACAAAGGTTCTTTGTGATCTGCCCCTCTTTCCTCTCTGGCATCATCCCTATCCTTCCTTCTAGTGGACTCTACATTCTAGCCAAACTGAACATCCTAGTCAAGACTCTGCAAAGAATATCTGCTACCTGCTACTATGATGTTAATCCATAGAAGCAGAATGCCTCACACAATAGGGATCACTACATATTCCAGAAGACTTGGGGAGACATATTCTGTACCTTTGCTTTCCAGTATCATGAAATAGACCACTAACTCTAGGGAACCAATATTCACTACACCATTAAGTTTTCTGTTTAGTTCATAGCTGAAGATTGCTAAACTCAAATGGTAGCCTACATCTTTAGTTCCAACAACTTGGGATACATCTTTTAATAACACCCTGGAGTAGTCAGATGGTCAGTTGCTCCAGCCCATGGGTGGGGGTGGTGGAAAACAGAAGCATAGCATATAGCCAACAAAAAGCTGTTTGCAAGGTATTCTGTGATGCTGTTTCCATCTAGAGGTGGGGGCCTCCCTCCTCTTCTTGAGTCAGGAAAAGTGCTGTGAACATCTGACCAACAGAATACAGAATGCTGGTTTCCAGGCCATGTCTTAAGAGCCTGGCAACTTCCTCTTCTGGCCTGGTATCTTGTTCCCACACCCTAATGTCTTTCATATAACATTCCAGAGAGCATTGTTATAAAGGAAAAGACAAAGCAAGGAATAAAGAAATCCCTTTCATGAACATCCAGTTTAACGTGTGGCTGAAGAATTGGATTTGTAACCCTTCAGAATGCTATAAGTGGCAGTGACCTGAAAAGTCTTCTTAATATATTGCTCCTCTGAGTTTAAATCTTCTATGGTTTAAGAGAACCAATGGCTGTAGGAAGTACAGATGCTATTTGTCCACAAAGATGAATGACAATCTCCACCCTAACTTGGAATAAGAGGACCATGAGTTTTAGAGTCAGGCATACACACGCTTGGAATCAGACATACTTCTTAATTGTGTGACCTTGAGCAAGTTGCTTAATCTCTCAGAAATCCAAGTTTCTTTCTTCCTGAACTAGAGATAAAAATATTTTATCTTTAAAGTGGTTGAGTAGTAAATGCAAAATGAACATAAAGTGCCCATGGCACCAGGAGTGTTCAGTGAAGACATCCCTATCACAAGGGGGACAAGGTTCTTCACTGTCACTCCATCAAGCCTGATAATATCCTTATGTCTCACAAAAGGGGTTATATGGCTGAAATATTTCAGACATAGATGATAGCATGGCCAATATTGTATTAAAATATACTTTTTACAAAATGCTTAAGTCACTACCCAAAGTACTCTGCTCCTCCAAAGAAGGCTCCTACCCTATGGCCTTTGAGGGTATAGCTGTCCTGTAATCACATAAGCAGTGGGCTGAAGGAGAAGACTCGAGCAGCATTACCCTCCAGGATGTGGGACAGGAGCAGGGGGAGGGGAGGGCAAAAGATACAAACATGGCAAGCAGCTGCTGAGGAAGGCAAAGCCAGTGATGTTACCTCCATTGTACAGTGGGAGAACTGAGGTTTAGAGAGATAAATGCTCTCCCCTAACCCGCCACTGTGCCCCTTGGGAACCTACGACAATATCCTTGTGTAGCATGTAACAAGATGGAGATCATTTGGGATCCCTGGGTGGCACAGCGTTTTGGCGCCTGCCTTTGGCTCAGGGCGCGATCCTGGAGACCCGGGATCGAATCCCACATCGGGCTCCCGGTGCTTGGAGCCTGCTTCTCCCTCTGCCTATGTCTCTGCCTCTTTCTCTGTGTTACTATCATAAAAAAAAAAAGATGGAGATCATTTTATATTCCATGTTTCCTTTGGAAAATATCTAGATAAACACCAGATAAAATATCTAGAGGCTGAGAACTTCAAGAGGACCAGTGAGGCCTAAAGTGGAGGAATCTGATTCTTTAGTTCAAATGCACAGGAAAGGGATCAGGAGAAGGTGAGGTGGAACCAGGGAGACACAGAGAGAGGTCTTCTCGAATGATCCCTCCCCATGTCCCCCAAATCACCAGAAATGGCTATTCAAATCAGGGAATGTTATCAATGGGAGTTCTTCTTGTAACCTGACTGGGAAAGAGGCTATGTTATATGGCCAGCCTGGGCCAGGGGAGGCAAGAACTACTGCACAAACCTGGGAGCTCTAAGGCTGAGGTCTCCCCTGTAGCCTGTATCTTTAGCTCCAACAACTACATCTTTAGCTCTAACAACTCCAACTTCCTTCCATGGGGAAGGAAGCCCCAAAGCCTCCTGGTTCTCCCACAGACTTTGAGGTGTCACAAGCTGCTACAGGTCAGTGTAAGTAGCTCTTCAGTGTAGGAGGCCACCCTGACATCATGTTGCAAGGGGTAACATCAAGTGATAGTCAACTATCCTCTGACAAGCAGAAAAAAAAAAATGTATCTTTATATTCTCATCAGCAAAAGAGACATGCACATATCCATTAAAATCAGCATAAATTTTCCAGGACATTTTCAGATCATCCAGGGATCCCTAGTTCCCAGGTGAAGGGAAGTCATCACGCATTTATTTTAGTTCATCACCTTTGTATGTCTGGTTTATACTACATTGACTAAATCACACACTCCATGTTTATTTCAGGAAATCTAGAATTTTGTTCTGAAATTTGACAGAATGAAAACCAAAGCATGTATTATATATGAAATGACTCACAGTTGTTAACAAAAATCAAATACTCCCTAAAATAGATAACTGCAATTTTGTCAGCTACATGAAAACACGAACAACAGCTTTTTCTGCTTTTGTAAGCAAAAGCTTGAGGAAAAAAATGTGTTCCCCTTTAGTGAAAACTAAAGCTTTGCCTGGTCCCTTATAATCAGGAGGAGGAAGAAAGCAGAACCAGCCAAACAGATGTCTTATGACTCAACTTACCCACAAGTCAAGCTATTGTATAAAAGATTTTTACCTCCCCCCTCCAAAACTCATTTCAAATGTGTTAGATATTCCCACAAATATTTAAGTACTTTCTGATTAGTGATCATGACCATCAACCAGAAACCGTCACCTCAGAAGAAACGGATAATGCATAAGCATCCACTTAAAAAAGCAACCTCCCAAGCAGGTGGGAAGAAATGATATATTCTTTCTGCACTTTGGTCTATAAATAAATGGCTTAAAAGCAAGTTGTGGAGCAAAGTTGAAGAAGCTCTAGAAGTTATACGATTTTATGTTGTTAAAGGATTTTTTTAATTGAAGACTATTTGAAAGCCCAATAATTTCCTCTTAACAGGCATTTGCTTACTTTTAAAAGCCATGATTTTATTATAATAGCCAAACCGCTTTTGATGAATGACTATAAAAATTAATTTCACCTGATTTGAACTGTGGGGAGAAAAGGTCAAATTGACATCATCTCCTTTGCTTTTAAGTGCTTTTACTGACAGAAGCCTAAATTACCTCTGCCGGCTTTGAGCCCACAGCTCACACAGACATATGCATCATATTTGTCCATGGCTAGCCTGTGCTGCTAGTCAGAAGGTGGTGGCAGCAGCTCCAGCACCAGAGAAAGCAAATAATCCAGGCCCAGAAGCAGGTGCTTCCAAACTAGACACTTTATACACAAAACTGTGCATGGTTAGGAACTATCAGAGTGTTTCAGGCAGTGGATTGCTGGCCAAGGCACTGTTTCTCTTGCCAAGAATGTTCTCAGTAGAAGTACATTTAACAGTGCTAAACCTTCACTGAATGACCGAATTTTCCCCTGGAAGCAGTGCATACTGTCAAGGAAGAAAACACCATCATGACTGGAAGAAAAGAAGGAAAAGAGGACAGAAGGTATGAAAGGGAATGTGGCTACTGGCCCACACAGACATCTAACCATCAGTGAGGGAGTCATCAGCTCCAAGTCCATGGAATATAGAACAAGCAAAAAGTACCAAACGGATATTGGAAACACACTATCTGGGGATGGCACAAGGTAATGCCAATGCCTAATTAGCACACCCTGTGAGCTGCTTTTCCATGCGCAAGTGGGTTCTTTGAGCTGGCCATGCTCGTTTGTGGGGTTCCCTCTGGGACCACAGTGGGACAACTGAATAGAGTTAGAGGTCTTGCTCCAATGGTATGGTATATAGAGTGATGAGGATATAATACACAAATTATTAATCATTGAAAGAGAACTGTCACAAGACTTCACTCATTTCTTCCATGACTTGGTCTAGAGCCTAAATGATCGTGTATCCCTCCTGTCCTCGCTTCTCCCACATGGAAAGTAATGGTTTCTGGACAATCACTCAACTCAAGGGCCTAATGATCTGTGAGGCATCCAGAAATAAAGAATGTGCACTGGCTTTGGTGTGGCCTAACACTGGCTCAGAGAAAAGAAAGCAAACTGTTCCCAGGGAAATGCAATTCTGCAAAATAGAGCAATTACAATGCCATAGAAGCTTAGAATTTATACCTATATCCATTTTCACTTTAAGACAAAAAGGGTAAGAATAATATTTTAATAGTAACATTCAAATAGAATCCATTTGAAAAGGGCTAATATATGAAAACTTACTATAATAGAATTAAATTAATAATATTTGTTCAAGGTTCAGAACAATCTATTCCTCACTTTGAGAAAGATTTATCTGTACTTCTCCATAAAAAGCCAACTTCTGTAGACATTGAAACCATGGCTTCACTCTGAAAGTATTATTTACCTGCAACCATTCTAGAATATATATGATATAAAGGGAAGAGGTTGGTGCTTTTCCTAACCCCGCTGGATGGGTTAAATATTTATTTTGCCTTCTAGTGTCATAGTTTGCAAAGATAAAACATAAAATAATCATCCAAAAGATAAGAGTTGGTGTTTAATTCATCCCTAGGATACTCAGCACTTTTACAGAGGAAGGTCATGAAACCTTCCATAGAATGGTAAAATTCATGTAATAAGATGTATTTTCCATATTTCAGGTAGCGTAATTTTACTCTCTAAGAGGCAATTGCCAGAAATTAGGGTGTATCACATGAACATAAATTCACAGTAAAATTATTTTTTATTTAATATATTTTAAATTTTTCCTTTATTCAAAAGTAGTTCTCAAACTGTCTAACAATATGCATAAAACAATTTGGGGAAATTTGAGAACTGACTGAATATTTGACAATGGTAAGGACTTGAAAACTTAATGGCTTTAAGGGGTGATAATGGTATTGTAGTTATACGACCATCAAAGAGTCTTTATCCTCTAGTTATAAATTCCTAGGAATGAAATGATATTTGACATTTGTTTCAAAAGAATCCAGTGTTGATGGGGCAGGAGGGACATAGTGGGGATTTAGATGAAATAAGATAGGCCTCAGTGTAGTGGAGTCTCAGTGATGATAGTACAAAAATTTCTAGTTCATCTTCTCTCAGAAACATCAATTTCAAGAACTATCCATGCACAAAAATACCTTCATAAGAGCTAAGTATTCCAGATGAGGGATCACAGCACCTGGATAAAGCACAGAAATAAGAAAAGATGCATTGAAGAGGGTAGGAAAGAGTTTACATTTCTCCCATCACCTCTCCTCCAAGCCCTGGCAGCTCAAGGTGAAGAAAGATCCTGTCCCCATGGAGAAAGGAGATTGAAGTAAGCAACTGACTTCACAGCAGATCTCAGTACCAGGCCCACACAAGCTCCAGGCAAACTCCTACAGTCCCAGTCTCCCAGCACACCCCAGCACAGGCCAATCCCCATGGACCCAGGCCCTAGGGTCTAGGAAGGCTCCTACAACCCAGGCTCATAGCCCACTCTAGTACCAGGCTGCCATTCCATAGTTCTAACCTTCAGACTAGCTCCTGTGAATCCAGGCTCCCAGCCTACTATAGTTACAGGCAGGTCCCAGAAGATCCAGGCTCCAAACCAGTTCCTACAGCTCCAGGCTCCATGCAGTTCCCATGGGCCCAGGCTCCCAGTCCGTCCCAGGGCCAGGCCAGCCCCCACAGACCTAGCCTCTAGACTTGCTCCTGCATACCCAGGCTTCAGACCAGCCTCTATAACCTTAGCATGCAGGTCCAGGCTATCCTAAGACTGGATCAGCCCCATGGACCCAAGGTCCAGGTCTACTCACACAGGTCCAGGTCCAATCATCATAGATTTGAGCACTTAGTTCACTCCAGTAATTGTAGTTGTAGGCCTGCCTCCAAGGATCCAGGCGCAAAGCCTACCCAGGCATCAGAACTCCAGCAGCAAGCTGTCCACAGACACCACCAGACAGCCCACTGATTCATGAAGGGCTTTCCCTACTGAGTCTAGTCTGTAACAACTGGAAGAGGTGTTTACTTCCTCAAACAAATAGAAACCAACACAAAACCACAAGGATCATGAATGATCAAGAAAACACCAAAGGAAACTTAATAAAGTTCCAATGACTGACTCTAAAGAAATGGAAATCTATGAACTGACAAAGAATTAAGAATAATTTTCTTAAAGCAATTGAATTAACTACAAGAAAACACAGGTAGACCACTAAAAGAAATTAGGAAAACAATGCATTAACAAAATGAGAATTTCAACAAAGAAACAGAAAACGTTAAAAAAAAAAAAAAAACTTGAATGGAAATCCTAGAGTTTAAGGATAGAACTGAAAAAAACTCCATAGAAAGCTTCAGTAGTGGACTAAACGAAGCAGAAAAAATTAGTGAACTAGAAAATAAGTCATTTGAAATCATCTAGTCAGAGGGGCAAAAAGAAAAAAGAAAAATTTATTAGGAAAGCCTATATAAATCACAGGATGTTAGTAGGCAGAACAATCTATACTCATTGGAATCCCAAAGAGAAAAAGAGGGAGAAAGGGGCAGAAAACTCATTTGAAGAAATAATAGAGAAGAACCTCCCAAATCTGGGAAGGTATTTGAACATCCAAATTCACAAAGATAATTGGTCACCCCAAAATTCCAGCCTAAAACAATCTTCTCAAACTGAAATCAAAGACAAAGTGCAAAATTTTAAAGCAGCAAGAAAAAAAAAAGAAGAAAAAAAAAATAAAGCAGCAAGAGAAAAAATTCCTCACACATACAGGAAGCACAATAAGACTATCAGCCAATTTCTCAGCAGTCCTTGTAGTCCAGAAAAGAATGGAATGATATATTCAAAATGTTGAAAACAAAACAAAAGAAAACAAAATATCTGCCAACCAATAATACTTTGCAAAGTTGTCCTTCAGAACTAAAGGAGAGGTAAAAAGCTTTCCAGAAAAGCAAAGGTTGAAAGAGTTCAGCACCATACCTTAAAGGAAAAGTCAAAAGGAGTTCTTCAAACTGAAATAAAACAATGCAAACTCTTTACTATTGTAAAAATGTAAAACTTGTTGGTAAAAGTAAGTAAGAGTCAAATTGAGAATTCTCTAATATCATAAGATGGCAGTGTGCTAATTACTTAACTATAGTGTAAAGATTAAAGGATGAAAGTATTAAAGCAAACTATAATGATAATTTGTTAAAGGATATACAATATGAAAATAGGTAAGCTGTGATATGAAAAACATAAAATGTGGGAAGCAGAGACAGGAAAATCATCAATTCACAAAGGAAAACAGCAAATAAGTAAGAAAGAAACAAGGGAAATAGAAAACAGCCAGAAAACAATTAAAATGTCATAAGTAAGTCCTAATTTATCAATTATTTTAAATGTAAATGGATTAAATTCTCCAACCCAAATGTACAAGACCAAACTATATCCTGCCTACAAGAGAATCACTTCAGCTTTAAGGACACACATAGGCTCAAAATGAAGGGATAAAAAGACATTCCATCCAAATGGAAACCAAAAGAGAACAAAGTAGCTATACTTATATCAAATAAAGTTGACTTTAAGAAAAAAAATGGTAAGAAGAGACAAAAATACAGATCTTAAAGGAGATATAGATATATAGATATGATAATAGTAGAACTGCCGCACCCCACTTTCAACAATGGATAAATTATCAAGACAGAAAATCAATATGGAAACATTGGACTTAAACTAAATTTTAGACCAACATGATCCTAAAAGACATATACAGAGCATTTCATCCAACACTAGCAGAATACACATTCTTCTCAACACATAGAGAAAATTCCCCAGGATAGATCACATGTTAGACCACAAAACAAGTATTAGCAAATTTAAGAAGATTGAAATCAGATGAAGTATCTTTTCCAGTTACAATGGCCTGAAGTCAATATCATTATCAAGAACAGGATGAAAATTGGAAAATTCACAAACATATGGAATTAAACAAACATTCCTGAGCAACCAGTGAGTCAAAGGAGTAATCAAAAGAGGAATCTAAAATATCTTGAAATAAATTAAAATGGAAATACATCACACTCAAATGTATGGTATGCAGCAAAAGCAACTGTAAAAAGGAAGTTGTTAGTGATAAATACCTATATTAAGAATAAAAAACGATTTCAAATGGGCAACCTAACTCTAAACCTAAAACTAGAAAAAGAACAAACTAAACCCAAAATTAGCAAAATGAAAAAAATAGCAATGATCAGAGCATAAATAAATCAATAGAAACCAGAAAAACAATAGAAAAGATCAACAAAACTAAGAGCTGGTTTATTGCAAAGATGAAAAAAATAAACAAACCCTCTGATAGACTAGGGGAAAACTCAAGTAAATATTCAGAAATGAAAGAGGAGATATTACAAATGATACCACAGAAATGCAAAGGATCATAAGAGACCACCAGGAATAATTATACACCAACATATTTGAAGACCTAAAAGAAATGGATAAATTCCTAAAAACATACAACCTATTGAGATTAATCACAAAGAAACAGAAAATCTGAATAGACCAATAATGTCAAGGAGATTGAATCAGTAATCAAAAACTACCTACAAAGAAAAGCCCAGGTCCAAATGGCTTCACAGGTGAATTCTACCAAATATTTAAAGAATGAATGCCAAGTACTGTTTGTTCTAGTTCTATGAGAAATCTTATTGATATTTTGATAAAGATTGGATTAAATTGTAGATTCTGGGTAGTATGGACATTTTTAACAAAATATAGTTTTCCCTGCCCTGCTTAAATTTATTCCTAGGTATTTTATTGTTTTTGGTGCAATTGGAAATGGGATTGTTTTCTTAATTTCTCTTTCTCCTACTTCATTATCAGTGTAAAGAATGCAACAGATTTCTGTGTTTTAATTTTGCATCCTGTGACTTTGCTGAATTCATTTACCAGTTCTAGTAGTTTTCTATAGAGTCTTTGGAGTTTTCTATACATTGTATCCTGTCATCTGCAAATAATGAGTTTACTTCACTTACTTCAATTACCAATTTATTTACTTACCAATTTAGATGCTTTTTTATTTCTTTTTCTTGTCTGGTTGCTGTGGCTAGGACTTCCAATACTATTTTGCATAGAAGTAGTGAGAGTAGACATCCTTGCCTTGTTTCTGATCATAGAGGGAAAAAAATCCCAGGTTTTCACCATTGAGCATGATGCTAGCTATGAGTTTTTCATATATGGCCTTTATTATGTTGAAGTATATTCCCTCTAAACCTTCTTTGTTAAGAGTTTTCATCATGAATGGATGTTATACTTTGTCAAATGTTTTTTATGCATATATTGAGATGATCATAGAATTTTTATCCTTTTTCTTATTAATGTGATGTGTCATGTTGGTTGATTTGCAAATATTAACCCACCCATGCATCCCTGAAATAAATCCTATTTGACTGTGGTAATTTAATTTTTTAATGTATTGTTGAATTTGGCTTGCCAATATTTTGCTGAGGATTTTCACATCTATATTGATCAGAGATATTGACCGTAGCTTTCTAAATAATACTAATTCATAATGATACACAAAAGACCTCAAGAGTCAAAGCAATCTTGAGAAAAATAACAAAGCCTAGAGGTATCACAATCCCAGATTTGAAGATATATGCAAAGCTTTAATAATCAAAACAGGATGGTACAGGCACAAAAACAGACACATAGGTCAATAAAACAAAACAGAGAGCCCAGACATAAACCTATACTAAATGGCCAATTAATCTATAACAAAGAAGTCAAGAATACACAATGGAGGAAAGACGGCCTCTTCAACAAATGGCACTTGAAAAACTAGACAGCTACATGCATAAGAATAAAGCTGAACCACATTTTTAGATCTCCAAATGGTTTAAAAACTTACATATGAGACCAAAACCATAAAACTCCTAGAAGAAAACATAGGCAGTAATTCCCTTGACATTGGCTATAGAAATATTTTTCTAGATATATCTCCTTAACCAAGTGAAACAAAAGCAAAAGTAAACTATTATACCTACACCAAAATAAGAAGCTTTTGCACAGCAAACCATCAACAAAATGACAGGGTGACCTACTGAATGGGAAAAGATACTTGTAAATGAAGTAACTGATAAGTGGTTAATATCCAAAATATATAAAGAACTTACACAACTGAACATTAAGAAAAAAATCTGATTTAAAAATAGGCAGAGGACCTGGATAGACATTTTCCTAAAGAAGACATAAAGATGGCCAAAAGACACATGATAAGATGCTCAACATCACTCATCATCAGGAAAATGCAAATCCAAATCACAAAGAGATATCACCTTATACCTGTCAGAAGGGCTAGATCAAAAAGATAAGAAATAACAAGTGTCGGCAAAGGTATGGAGAAAAAGAAACATTGGTGGGAATGAAAATTGGAGCAGCCACTGTGGAAAACAGTGTACGGGTTCCACAAAAAATTAAAAATAGAATTACCATATGATCCAGCAATTTCACTACTGGGTATTTACCCAAAGAAAACAAAAACACTAACTTGAAAATATATGCAGGATTTTATGTTTATTGTAGCATTATTTCCAATAACTAAAGTACGAAAGCAACCCAAGTATCTATCCATAGATGAATAGATAAAGAAAATGTGGTTTGTATATATTCAATGGAATATTAGCCATAAAAAATGAGACCTTGCCACTTGCAACAACATGGATGGACCTAGAAGGTATGATGCTAAATTAAATAAGTCAGTCAGAGAAAAACAAATACCATATGACTTCACTAATATGTGGAATTTAAAAATAAAACAAATGAAGAAAGAAAAAATGAAATAAACAAAAACCACTCTTACAGAGAGCAAACTGAAAAAAACAAAAACAAGAACGAACAAACAAAAAATACACAGAGCAAACTGGTAGTTACCAGAGAGGTGGATAAGAGTATGTGAAATAGAAAAAGGGGATTAAACGTACACTTACCATGATGAGCACTGAGTAATTTAGAATTATTGAATCATTATACTGTATACTGATATGAATATAACACTGTATGCTAATTATACTTCATTTTACAAAGAATAATTAATGCCAATTATTCTCCAATTCTTCCAAAAAGTTGAAGAGAGATCACTTCCAAATTCATTTTACAAGGCCAGAATTACCCTGATAGCCAAAACAAAATAAGAACACTACAAGAAAAGAAAATATAGGCCAATATCCCTAATGAATATAGATGTGAAAATCCTGAAAAAAATGTTTGTGAAATGAATTTAACAGCACATCAAAATGATCATACACCACATTCAAGCAGGATTTATCCCTTGAACACAAAGATGGTTCAACATATGGAAATAAAACAATGTGATACACAATATTAATAAAATGAAAGGTCAAAATCATGTGATATGTCAACAGATGCAAAAAAAAGCATTTGACAAAATTCAACATGCTTACATAATAAAAACTCTCAACAAATTAGGTATAGAAGAAAGGTTCTTCAACATTTTAAAGGCCATATATGACAACCCCCCATCTAGCATCATACTCTATGATGTTTAAAGCTTTCCCTCTGCGATAAGAAACAAAAGTACTGACTCTCACCTTTCCTATTCAACATAGCACTGGAAGTCTTAGCCAGAACAATGACTCAAAAAAAGAAGAAAGAAAAAAGAAAAGAAAAAAAAGGAAAGGAAAGGAAAGGAAAGGAAAGGAAAGGAAAGGAAAGGAAAGGAAAGGAAAGGAAAGGAAAAAAGAAGAAGGAAGGAAGGAAGGAAGGAAGGAAGGAAGGAAGGAAGGAAGGAAGGAAGGGAAAGAAGAAAGAAAGAAGGAAAGAAAGAAAGAAAGAAAGAAAGAAAGAAAAGAAAGAAAGAAAGAGAAAAGAAAGAAAGAAAGAAGAAAGAAAGAAAGAAAAGAAAGAAAAAGAAAGGGCATCTAAATTGGAATTGAAAAAGTAAAATTGTCTGTCTGCAGATGATATGATTTTCTATGTAGAAAATCCTAAAAAGCTCCACCAAAAACCTGCTGGAACTAATAAACAAATTCAGTAAAATTGCAAGATACAAAATCAACATACAAAAATCAGTTTATATTTCTCTACACTAATGACAAACTATCTGAAAAATAAAGAAAACAATCTCCTTTAGAGTATCATCAAAAATACTCATATGCATATATAAATAATAAATACCTATAAATAAATTTGACCATGGTGGTGAAAGATCTGCATACTGAAAATTGTAAGACATTGGTGAAAGAAATTAAAAAAGATAAATAAATTGAAAGATATCTTTTGTTCATGGGTCAAAAAAACAAATGTTGTTAAAATGTCCATTCTGTCCAAAACTATAGATTCAGAGCAATCTCTGAATCAAAATTCCAATGGCATTTGTTCCAGAAATAGAGCAAACGATACTCACGTTTGTATGCAATCACAAAACACCCTGAACAGCCAAAGCAATTCTGAGAAAGAACAAAGCAGGAGGCATCACACTTCCTGATTTTGAATTATATTACAAAGCTGTAGTAATCAAAACAGAATGGTATTGGCATAAAAACAGACACATAGACCAATACAACAGAAATAAGCCCATGCATATACAATCAACTAATATTTGACAAGGGAGCCAGGAAAAGATAGGCTCTTTGATAAACAGTGTCTCATGAGAAAATTGGATTTTCACATGCAAGAGAATGAAATTGGAATCCCATCCTACACCACACACAAAAACTATCTTAAAATGGATTAAAGACTTACATGCAAGACCTAAAACCACAGGAAACAAAAACACTAACTCAAAAAGATATATGCACCCCTATGTTTACTGCAGCATTATTTATTAGAGCCAAGACAGAAGCAATCAAGGTGTCCATGCACAGATGAGTGGATAAAGAATACACACACACACACACATACACACAGGAATATTATTCAGCCATAAAAAGAAGGAAATTCTGCCTTTTGCACCAACATAGATGGACCTTGAAGGCATCGTGTTAAGTGAAATAAGACAGTTAGAGAAAGACAAATACTGTTAAGATCTCACTTATATGTGCAATTTTAAAAAGCCAAACACATAGCAAGAGAGAGTAGAGTGATGGTTGCCAAGGGGTGGGTAGAGGAAACAGGAAGATATTGATCAAACTTATGCCTATAACATGAATATGTTCTGGAAATATAATGCTCAGCATGGTGACTATAGTTAACAATACTGTATTATGTGCTTGAATTTTAACTCTTAACTGTTCTTGCCCACCCCACATACACAAAAATGGTAATTATGTGACCTGATGGAGGTGTTAATTAACCTTATTGGGGTAGTCATTTCACAATATATACGTGTATCAAATCATCACATTGCACACCTTAAACTTACACATATTATATGTCAATTCTATCTCCATAAAGCTAGAAAAAAAAAAACAGAACAAAACACTTTTAAAAACTGTCCATATATGAATTATAGAGGCCGGATGATATATACATAGAGATTTATTATAACATTCTGTCCGTTTTTGTATATGTTTGAAACTTTTCATGAGACAAAGTTTTCAAAAGAAGCATTCAAATATTTGGTTATTATTATGAGCAGAAGTCATAATATTATTAGCTTATGGATATTTACATCAATAAAACAAACAACAAACATCAAGAGATTTACAGATCTACCAAGCAGTCCTTTCTCTCTCATTTTACTTGGTAGTACAATGAGAAAACATCACTTATTCTTTAAAAATGAGCTATTTTCACCCTCAGGTGCCTGGGTGGCTCAGTCGGATAAACATCTGACTCTTGATCTCAGCTCAAGTCTTGATCTCAGAGTCATGACTTCAAGCTCCATGTTGGGCTCCACGCTGAGTGTGGAGCCTACTTAAAACATAAATAAATAAAAATAAAAATGATCTATATTCAACCCCAAAATTTCTGCACAGCATTTCCTACAAATATCAACAACATGATCACTTACTGAAAACTTAGTAAATGTCAGAGAAATAGATGTTTCAGCACTAATAACTTTGTGATTTATAAAGTTAGCCATTTATCAGTAACAGAATTCAGGGTCACTGCATTATGAAAATTTAAAATATCAAGTACAATCTAGAATGTTTAAAAAATTATGTCTTGCAGTCACATTATACCTTGATAGCATTTACTGAGTTCTTATGATGGTCTGTCTAGGTACTTTGCTAAGGGGCTTTATCCACTTTATCTCTTTGAATCCTTAGAGCCTGTGATATGGACACTATTTTTTTTAACCAAAGGGGAAAACAAAGTTCCATATCACTTCTTGACTGGTAGTCAATTGCAAAGCAAAATCAAATTTTGTAGTCAATATTGTGCTACTATAATTTAAATTATATGCACAATGTAGTTCTTCCAAACTAAAAACAAAATCCCAGATTTTTAAAAATATGCATTCTACATAAAAAGGTAATAAGATTCATTTAAAATACGTGTTTATATATAACAACATGCAAGCATTCATATGACAGCCTAGCAAAGATGCTAGAGAATCTAGCATCTAATACAGACACTATTGTAATGCCACTTGTACTGGTAGGAAAACTGAGCCTTAGAAAGTTTAAGTAAACTTATCTAGTGTTTTTCAGAGGTTCTGAAGTTCAGGTGGGAAAGGAATGAAAAAAATGTCAGATTTCAAAAGAGGCACTGAACCACATGTCTACAGAAAAAGGAGAAGCTAAGAAATGGCAGTTTTCTGTTGGACATGACCAGCGTACTGTGTGATCCCAGATGACTCACACAGTGGTCTGTTTCAGAAATCAAAATACAAAAGTTTAGTCGCCAAAGATTAAAAACAAAAATCACCAACACTGGTAAGAATCACAAGGCTCTAACTTTGATGACTTAACTAGGTCCAGTGAATAAAAATACCAAAAAAACAAAACAAAACAAACAAACAAACAAAAAACCAAAAGAATAAAATGTAAGTTAAGTCATTCCCCTTTTCTCTTACACATTTATTTGGCAGTTGGAGGGAAATAGAAAAAAAAAACAAGGCTTTCTCATTTGGTCTCCATAAGAGTTTTATTAAGAATTAAAGAGCTGTAAAAAGCGCTTTGCATTTTATTGGTAATCGAGAGCTCACTTACCCCCTCCTGCTGTAAAGAAATTTATCAAAAGCAGCCCCCTGTGCCCTGCAGCTCATCTCTTTCATGTCATTGCGTTCTATGGTCATCTACAACCTCAAGTAAAAGGACTTAGAGAATGGTAATAACAATTCACTCAGCTTTATCTAAAATGTGCCTTTGATTGTCCAGTTATAAAAGAGCATAATTTGGGTGTTTTGTGTTAATGCCCTTGGTGGTGTCTCCCTGTCACTGTCCTGCCCTACCCGACAGAGTTGAAAGTGTTGCACTCAGTTAATTAGCCATGCAAATGAGGGCTGTAAGGAAACCACTGTCCCCAAAATATGCACACATAATCATGTTCAACAATTCTTATCAAAATCCCATCAGGAAGCAAATCATTTGTCACCTGACCTTTCATTAATTACTTGAGAGCTCCACATGGGGGAGGACGGAAGTGGGAGCAAAGGATAACGTCACAGTAGACACCTAACAAAAGAACAAGCAGATCCCTACAAAGCCACTGTAGGAAAATTTAGGACTAAACATCGGGTATTGGGGAGGAGCACTTGATGGAGACTTTAAAAACCTGAGCTGGATATGGATAGATCTCTAGCTGCAGAAATGGAGTGACCTTGGTCAAGGTGCTTACTCCATCTGGAATTTGGTGGCCTTCTCAGTGATCGGAGTCCTATAAATTCCATGAGAAATTCCAGCACAGATAGATATTCCCTGTTTCTCCCATTAGGCTATCTACAAATAGTAAGAAAAGGGATCTTAATTTTTCTCAAATAGCCAAGGATGTTTAAAAGAGTAATTGCCAGTGACAAGATCTAAACATGAAACAACTGACTTTTCACAAATATTTGTCCTAAAGAATATACTCCAGGAGGAATAAATTATAATAGATAAATATTTTAAAAGTCATTGCTTCACCAACCAGTTTAGTAGCAAAATATCAGTCAAGGAAGGCTATTTTTGTTTCAGAAAATACAGTGTGTAGCAGCATGGGATATATGGGCCACATAATGGATTTTGGTTTGGTTGGTTTGGTTTTCTCACAGCAGCTTGCAATACTGCTTTTTCTCACCTCTGAGCCTCCAAATATGCTAACTTCTGTTCCAGAACATTTCTTCTCAATGAGGTGTCATTCCAGGATCCTTCCTCTGTCCTCAAGATTGGGTTACCTGCCCTCCAGCAAGCTCCTGAAGACTTGTGTTTACCACTGTCTCTATCTGCATGGCCCAGAACTGTGTGGCTCTGATTCCTCCTCCTGACGCCCCTGTGACACTGCCAGGGAAGTGTCTGTACTATTATACCCCTAATACCCAGCCTAGGAGCAGACACAGTAGCAGGTAGCCAGCAGCTATTGAAAGCTGAGTAAGATAAATCTCTTAGGATCTCATATACTCTCATTCTATTGTCGGGCAAAAGGATTTCCCATTTATCAAGTCTTATATTTAAATTACCCCAGGGATGCTTGGATGGCTCAGCAGTTGAGCGTCTGCCTTCGGCTCAGGGTATGATCCCGGGGTCCTGGATTGAGTCCCACATCGGGCTCCCTGAGAGGAGCCTGCTTCTCCCTCTGCCTATGTCTCTACCTCTCTCATTAATTGAGAGAGGTAATCTCTCTACCTCTCTGTCTCTCATTAATAAATAAATAAAATCTTTAAAAAAAAAAAACTACCCCAGAGAATCAATGTAATTGGTGAACATTTAGAAACATGAGATAACCGTTGATAATCAGGAAATTAGTTTTTTTCCTAACATTTAAAAAATATACTGAACTTCCCCTTTTGCTATCTCTTATACAATTGCTTAAAGTACAAAGTGATTCATGGATCTATTTCAAAGTTTAAATGTTACTAGAAAGAAAAAGATCATGATATTAAATGTTAACACTTTTTAACTGTCTATAAAACAAAACATTTTTTCCTTTCTCATTGTCATATGGACCTGTAAGTGGCACACAAACATAGCTGTCATGACCATTAAAGGTTAAGGTTTGATGACAGCAAAGTACTCTTTTTTTTTTTTAACTCTGGCTTCTGAGCAGCACGAGCAGAAAGTACAATGCCATGTGATCAGATTTGGGCACATCTCAGTCTCTATCCAGGTTTGCAGCACACGCTGATCTCAGCACCCCATTTAACCTTTCACTGATTCTGGCTAAAGGATCTTTCTTTAATCGCCCATTAAGCAACAAGGCTATGAAAACTGACACTTCCAACACTTGGGAGCATGCCTCCTAGTCCCCAGGTTTGGTGCATGGAACAGGACCAGAGGTACAAGAGTCACCTATCACCTTTTGACTATTATTCCTTTGGTTACTTCTGATTATATTTTCAAGATTTTGGAGGGGTAGAAGTGGTGCCTGATAGCACCATAGCAGTAGAAAAGCCAAGACAAGAGAATAATGCATGTTTAATTTATAGGATTTGTGGCGATAGCGGCATGTTCATCCTCATTGTGAGCCATGAAAATGAATTGTTTGGCCAAACAGAATTCATTCCAATCCCCATATACTCCTCTCCACTCTTCACTTTACCTGGAATGTTACCCTTCTCATCCTCACTCACCCCAAAACCTTGCCTCTTACTCACTTTCTGTGAATCCTCCCTGTCCTCAAGGCCCAATTAAGTTTGTTTCTCATCTTCCCAGAGTCTTTCAGCTAGATAAAATTTATTCTTCCTCTGAAGTCCCAGAAGAACTTTATCTGTTCTTCTGTTTGCACACTTATTTATTCATTCAATAGACTTTTACAGAAGGCCTACTGCCCCAGATAATTCTCATCAGTTGCTTTTCAGTTCCGTGTTGACACATATTTTAATCTTCCTTTACTAGAGAGAAAGTTCCTTGGGGGCAAGTTTCAGGTCTGATTTAGTTTTATATCCCAGAAACATTTTTGGTATGAGCACTGTTTGTTGCCTACTCACTCAGTTTCTTCGTTCCAATGAAATTCCAATATTGGTTAGGTATCTCCCTCACTGACACAGATCTCAAGAAGTACTTCATACTGTTACATGTTCCTTTCCTTCCCCCCCCTCACCCCTTCTGCCCCTTTCGCCTTCCCCCTACCCTCTCTTCTTTCCTCCTTCCTTCCCCACCCTCCTTCTTCTTTCATTCTTTTTTCCTTTAGGTTCGTGAATAGGAGCTGAGCTAGGTATTCCCTAGGTGCAATGGATAGAAAAAGGAATCCAGAGAAATGGCCTTGGATTATTGGTAGATCTTTGGTTCAGATTTTCAATGACTTCTCCAAGGTCCCCAAATCTTACCAGGCTCAATTTCCTCATAAGAAAACTGAAGCCTTGAGGTTAAGTATACGTGTGTGTGTGTGTGTGTGTATGTGTGTGTGTGTGTGTGTTTGTATACATGTATATATGTGTATATATTTTTAAATTTTAAATTCCAAACTATGAAAAACAAAAATAGATTAACATTTCAAGACAGTTTCTGCTATCAAAGAGCCCACAGCCAAACTGGGCGAGGCAAACACGTTTTCAATTACAAACCTATTTGGCATAGGTAGGGCCAGGGCACAGAAGGGGAGGGCGCTCCTGACTCAGTGGGCAAGAGAGTAGCTCTGGAACAGCTTCATGGAACAAGTCACTCTGGAGGTGAGTCCTGAAGGGTGGATTAGTTAGATGAATAGGGAAAGGAGGAATACTCCAGGAAAGGGGTCTAGGGCTCTCTGGAATCCAGGGAACCCTGGATGTAGCTGGGGATAGAGCTGCCTGCTGTACAGCTATGCTGGGGCATGCCAGAAGGGAAGTTTCCAGAAAAAGTATTCTGGTCACAAAGGGCCTTTCATATCAGACTAAGTAGTTGTTCATTTATCCTACATGTGATAAAGAGACTTCATGGATGTTAAGTAGGAGAAGAATTATATGTTCATTTTAGAAAGTTCAGTCTGATAGCAGTTGGAAGAGGACAATGAAGGACACATGTCCAGAGACAGTGAGAGTCTTTACAAAGTGCCTTTTTGAGCAGTCCTGAGAGGGAAATACATCTCAATAAAAGCATCCCTCAAAAACTGGAAAAAAATCTCAAATACAAAAGCTAACCTTGCACCTAAATGAACTGGATAAAGAACAGCAAATAAAACCTACACCCAGCAGAAGAAGAGAGTTAATAAAGATTCTATCAGAACTTAATGAAATAGAGACCAGAAGAACTGTGGAACAGATCAACAAAACCAGGAGTTGGTTCTTTGAAAGAATTAATAAGATAGATAAACCATTAGCCAGCCTTATTAAAAACAAAAGAGAAAGGATTCAAATTAACAAAATCACAAATGAAAAAAGAGAGATCACCACCAATACCAAGAAAATACAAACGATTTTAAAAACATATTATGAGCAGCTATATGCTAATAAATTAGGCAATCTAGAAGAAATAGACACATTTCTGGAAAACCACAAACTACCAAAACTGGAACAGGAAGAAACAGAAAACCTGAACAGGCTGATAACCAGGGAAGAAATTGAAGCAGTCATTAAAAACCTCCCAAGACATAAAAGTCCAGGGCCAGATGGCTTCCCAGGGGAATTCTATCAAACGTTTAGAAGAAACAATACCTATTCTACTAAAGCTGTTCCGAAAGATAGAAAGGGATGGAATACTTCCAAACTCATTCTATGAGGCCAGCATCACCTTAATTCCAAAACTAGACAAAGACCCCATCAAAAAGGAGAATTATAGACCAATATCCCTGATGAACACAGATGCAAAAATTCTCAACAAGATACTAGCCAACAGGATCCAACAGTACATTAAGAATATTATTCACCGACCAAGTGGGATTTATCCCCAGGATGCAAAGCTGGTGCAACCCTTGTAAAGCAATCAACGTGATAGATCATATCAACAAGAGAAAAAACAAGAACCATATGATCCGCTCAATAGATGCAGAGAAAGCATTTGATAAAATACAGCATCCATTCCTGATCAAAACTCTTCAGAGTGTAGGGATAGAGGGAACATTCCTCAGCATCTTAAAAGCCATCTATGAAAAGCCCACAGCAAATATCATTCTCTCTTAAAAAAAAAAAAAGATTTTATTTATTTATTCATGAGAGACACAGAGTCAGGGAGAGAGGCAGAGACACAAGCAGAGGGAGAAGCAGACTCCATGCAGGGAGCACCACATGGGACTCGATCCCGGGTCTCCAGGATCACGCCCTGGGCTGAAGGCGGCGCTAAACCACTGAGGCCACACGGATTGCCCAACAAATATTATTCTCAATGGGGAAACACTGGGAGCCTTTCCCCTAAGATCAGGAACAAGACAGGGATGTCCACTCTCACCACTGCTATTCAACATAGTACTGGAAGTCCTAGCCTCAGCAATCAGACAACAAAAAGACATTAAAGGCATTTGAATTGGCAAAGAAGAAGTCAAACTCTCCCTCTTCGCCAATGACATGATACTCTACATAGAAAACCCAAAACACTCCATCCCAAGATTGCTAGAACTCATACAGCAATTCAGCAGTGTGGCAGGATACAAAATCAATGCCCAGAAATCAGTGGCATTTCTATACACTAACAATGAGACTGAAGAACGAGAAATTAAGGAGTCAATCCCATTTACAATTGCACCCAAAAGCATAAGATACCTAGGAATAAATCTAACCAAAAAGGTAAAGGAACTATACCCTAAAAACTACAGAACACTTCTGAAAGACATTGAGGAAGACACAAAGAGATGGAAAAATATTCCATGCTAATGGAATGGAAAAATTAATATTGGGAGAACGGCAATGTTACCCAGGGCAATTTACACGTTTAATGCAATCCCTATCAAAATACCATGGACTTTCTTCAGAGAGTTGGAACAAATCATCTTAAGATTTGTGTGGAATCAGAAAAGACCCCGAATAGCCAGGGGAATTTTAAAAAAGAAAACCATAGCTGGGGCCATCACAATGCCAGATTTCAGGTTGTACTACAAAGCTGTGGTCATCAAGACAGTGTGGTACTGGCACAAAAACAGACACATAGATCAATGGAACAGAATAGAGAACCCAGAAGTGGACCCTCAACTTTATGGTCAACTAATATTCGATAAAGGAGGAAAGACTATCCATTGGAAGAAAGACAGTCTCTTCAATAAATGGTGCTGGGAATATTGGACAGCCACATGCAGAAGAATGAAACTAGACCATTCACTTACATCATACACAAAGATAAACTTAAAATGGATGAAAGATCTAAATGTGAGACAAGAATTCATCAAAATCCTAGAGGAGAAGACAGGCAACACCCTTTTTGAACTTGGCCACAGCAACATCTTGCAAGATACATCTATGAAAGCAAGGGAAACAAAAGCAAAAATGAACTATTGGGACTTCATCAAGATAAGAAGCTTTTGCACAGCAGAGGATACAGTCAACAAAACTCAAAGACAACCTACAGAATGGGAGAAGATATTTGCAAATGACGTCTCAGATAAAGGGCTAGTTTCCAAGATCTATAAAGAACTTATTAAACAGCAAAGAAACAATCCAATCATGAAATGGGCAAAAGACATGAACAGAAACTGCAGAGGAAGACATAAACATGGCCAACAAGCACATGAGAAAATGCTCCGCATCACTGGCCATCAGGGAAATACAAATCAAAACCACAATGAGATACCACCTCCCACCAGTGAGAATGGGGAAAATTAACAAGACAGGAAACAACAAATGTTGGAGAGGATGTGGAGAAAGGGGAACCCTCTAGCACTGTTGGTGGGAATGGGAACTGGTGCAGCCACTCTGGAAAACTGTGTGGAGGTTCCTCAAAGAGTTAAAAATAGAATTACCCTACAACCCAGCAATTGCACTGCTGGGGATTTACCCCAAGATACAGATGCAGTGAAACACCAGGACACCTGCACCCCAATGTTTATAACAGCATTTTCCAGAATAACCAGACTGTGGAAGGAGCCTCGGTGTCCATCGAAAGATGAATGGATAAAGAAGATGTGGTCTATGTATACAATGGAATATTACTCAGCCATTAGAAACAAGGAATACCCACCATTTGCTTCAACATGGATGGAACTGGAGGGTATTATGCTGAGTGAAGTAAGTCATTCGGAGAAGGACAAACATCATATGGTCTCATTCATTTGGGGAATATAAAGAATAGTGAAAGGGAATAAAGGGGAAAGGAGAGAAAATGAGTGAAAATATCAGTGAGGATGATAGAACATGAGAGACTCCTAACTCTGGGAACTGAACAAGGTATAGTGGAAGGGGAGGTGGGCGGCGGGTTGGGGTGACAGGTACTGGGGGGGCCACATGACGGGATGACCACTGGGTGATACGCTATATGTTGACAAATTGAACTCCAATAAAAAGAAAGGACATGAAAGACTCCTAATTCTGGGAAATGAACTAGGGGTGGTGGAAGGGAAGGTGGGCAGGGAGTGGGAGTGACTGGGTGACAGGCACTGAGGTGGGCACTTGACAGGATGAGCACTGGGTGTTATTCTATATGTTGGGGAACTGAACACCAATAAAAAATATATTTACCAGAAAAAAGAAAGAAGAAAGAAGAAAAAAGAAAGAAAGAAAGAAAGAAAGAAAGAAAGAAAGAAAGAATTAAAACTACATGATATCATTGTAAATCCAATAATCCCTAAAAAAAATCAACTGTTGAAAGAGAGGTAGAAATACTGGCTAAATACTTATTCACTAGGACTAATTTTTTTAATTTCCATGCAAAAATGTTAAATCAGAACAAAAATAATTGTGTGTATGTACAATTTTATTTAGAAATTATATTAAACATGGGATCCTAAAACAAAAAAAAAGTGCCTTTTTTGTTCTTCAGGCAAGAAATAACAGAGGCAATGGAATATACCAAAGAGAACAGGGTTTGTGAGTTAGAGATCTGATTTTTAAAACCTGGTTACATAAGTAAGGATCATAGTTCATGTTTTTTCCTATCAGGCATGTTTTTATTTTTTTTTACTATTTCTTTGAAATAAATATTCACTGTTTACATGAGTTGTGCATTAAGTGATTACCTGGAGTGAAGAGAAAAACTATGAAAATCCTCGAAAGCGTATACAGATAAAAAGGCTGTATTACAATATTAATATTCAATACATAGTAGAGCTTTTCAAGGAGAGGGTAGACATAAAATAAGTGTGTTGACAATTATTCAATACCAAGGGTTCGTCTTAGAACTTGCGGTCAATTTAACTCCTAGTTAAGTATCTATTAGTCACATGGCCTTGACTGAAAACATTCACACTCAGTAAGCTTTATGTGAGAATGTCCTGAATACGCAACACTGCAGGCTATTTATAATGGCTAGCTTAAAGAGATACCTATGCTGATGAAGTGCTGAAGTTGCCATTCTTATTAATTCCAGATGAAGAGAAGAGAAGGAGGAAGAGAAGATGAAATTCGTATTTTTACAGGAGAAGAAATAGGGCTTTTTTTTAATCAGAAGAATGTAAACACCAGGCAGATGTGATTTGCTGGCCTACCTCTGTAGGTTCCAGAAGTCCTGAATAGTATTTACTAATTCTAGTGATCTTAGACATTAGATCTGACAAAAAGAATGGCTTCTTGTCTTTGTCTTGCTCATAACCAAAAAGAAGATATACAGCAGGAAAGTCATGGTATGAAACATTACCTCTTCTACAAATAAGACATGAATATTAATTGCAGCCGTGTTCATAATAGCAAAAAGCTGGAGTACAAATTTGTCAACTGCAAGATGGATAAACATTGTATATTCATATACTGAAATATTCAACAGGTAAACAGAAATGAATTTGAGGCTTGTGTATCATGAGAGACAGAACATATCAACAGACAATGGCCAAACCACATATAAGAACAGAACTCTGACCAACAACCCAGGAAAGCAACCCCTTATCTCCAATAAACAGTCCAGGAAGCCAGCCTACTTTAAGTCAGATTCTCAGGAAGCCAGACAGCTATCAATAGTGACCATTCAGAAGGCTGCACAATAATTTCTATAACAGGTGGTCTATGATGGCCAGGACTTGATTAATAACTTCTCTAATTTCTGTCTTGCTCCCTACTTAGGACCAACCAGAAAAAGCCAACTATACACCCCTAGCCAATCACAGAGGGTGCCCCACTTCTACTCAGCCCATCCACAGTTCCCCCCCACACCAAGAGCCTCCAGTCAGGGCATACCTGAACTCACTTTTCCCACTCCACAGATGTCATATTTTATTTAACACAAATACAATATCTGAAGCAAATCTAGCAAAATGCCACATTTTGACAAAGCTGGATTGTGGGCTGATGGTTGTTACATTTTTCTCTATACTTTTCCATGTACTTACATCTTTAACAATACTAAAAAAGCAATTGTAATGGTAACTCTTCCAGCTGTGAAGTGAAAATATTTCTTATGCAGGAACTCATGCTTCTATCTGCCACAAATACATCTTTTGTTAATATTGGTAGTTGGTGACTTTAAAGACAGAAAGCAAGTATTTTCTGTAATTCAACCTCCTATCCATCCTACAAGGATGGTGAGATATTTACAGTTGTTCTCTTTTTTTCTTTTTCTTGTTTTTATTTCCTTTGAGTGAACATACATGCACATGAGCCTTCATATGACTTCTTGTGATCTCATCACTTTGTTCCTTAACAATATGTGTCCCTTATGCATCTTGTTTCTTCTTTTTTAAATGACAGATTTCCTTTTCCCAAATGTAAGAATAGTACATTCATTGGAGAAGTTTTGGAAAATATAGGATTTTGTATAAAGGAAAAAAAAAGTACCCACTGTGATTCCATTCAGTGTACATACTAGTAATTCCAATGTATTTTTTCTAGGAATTTTATTTATATGTCTTAAAATACTAATGGGTGTTTAGATGTTATGAATATTAATATTTTATTGAAGTACTAGCCCCAGGTAATATTTATAGCCACACGTGCTCCTTACAGTGTATATAATTGTCACCTGGAAGAAGAGCCTGACATAAGATAATATTATGAATGAATGTATGAAATAAATTTGTGAATAAAGCAATAATGAGTTAAGCATAGGAATATTACCATCTACATCTTTATAGGTGAAAAGTATATACATTTATTTATGTGTGTGTATTTGTGTATATGTGTATATATATTGTGTATATAGATATGTATATAGATGTGTGTATATGTATATATATTGTGTATATATGTACATGTATTTATATACATTTACATATGTATATGGGTGTATGTATATATATTGTGGGTATATATACACATATTGTGTGTATACATATATATAAATTGTGTGTGTATATATGTGTGTATGTGTATATATATATTGGGGGGAACCCAATAGTTCCCCAAAGTTCATATCTTCAGCATTGACTAAATTCCCTAAAGAATCAAGTAATAAACCAGACTATTACCACTATTGAAAGGATGCCTGGGTGGCTCAGCAGTTAAGTGTGTCTGCCTTTGGCTCAGGGTGTGATCCTGGAGTACTGGGATTGAGTCCCACATTGGGCTCCCTGCATGGATCTTGCTTCTCTCTCTGCCAATGTCTCTGCCTCTCTCTTTCTGTGTCTCTCATGAATAAATAAATAAAATATTTTTTTAAAAAAGAAAATAATCTGAAGAATAAGGCTCATCTTCAAGCTTGCTGTCAGGGACTGCTATATCAAGAAGAGATGATTTGGATTCAGGCTCCAAAGGAAACCAGATTACCATCTTCAGTGGTCTCTCAAGAATCTGGGCACTGATCCAATGTAATTCCTCTACTTAATATTTGATTCTTTTCTGAACATAGCCTGCCCTATAATTTTAAAGAAATCATTAGAGATCTTTACCTGACTCAGTGAAAGTCATTTTGATTCAATGTTACTTTCATAACATTTTCTGATATGTCTGAGGGATAACTGTGTTTTATAGTTATAGAAGCTAACAGGGCTACAACATAAAATGGTGTAAATTAAGACTATATAAAACACAGAGAGAAGCCACTGATCAGTGGGAAAAAGTCTATGATGGAAATGCCTTGCATCAATTACATCAGTTACATCAAAGGAAAAAAATGCAGATTTATCCCATTTTCATCCAATACTTAGAGACAGGTAATTTAATCGCACCAAAGCTTCATATAATATGAAATACTAGCATGACCTAAAACATTAAGTCAACCAAAAAGTAAGGTAACAATCTTGAATTAACTCAAGCATTTATTCCATTTAGTCAAAGTGATCATTAATGTTGGTCATTCATTTTATATGAAATGTTGGTCAATCCTCACACATGACAACATGTGTGTGGTTTAAAGGATGTGGAAGGGTGAAGGTCGTGTTGCAGCTCTGACCTCTCCCGAGTGTGTGTGCCATACTGCCCACTGACTGCATCAAGCCTGCTCCTGCATGTCTTAGCGACACTGTCAACTCAGGGTTCCTGAAACTAAACTCGTGTATGTCTCCCCACCAACCTCCTCTGCTTTTCAGTCTCCACCAATGGCACCACCACCTTTACAGTTTCTCAGACAACAACAAAATAAGCCCTCTCAATCTCCCCTCCCCTGAGTGCTGTTTCTCTAATACCCTCTTTCCCATTCTGTCACTCCACCCATACACCTATTAATCCATCAGCAAAGCTCACTGATGCCACCTCGTAAATGTCCCTCAAACCCAGAAACTCCTCACAATCCTACTTTCTCATTCTCTGCCTTTCCCATAGACTTTACTCAGTTCCTCCTCATATATGAGCTAATCAACTGCAACAGCTTCTAACTGGCTTATTGCCAGAAGGTCTGCCCTAGTTCACTCATCTTTCCCCCAGGGTTGTCTTTTACAAAAATTGAGAATTTTTTAAATTCCTCTTAAAAATGTCTGTTGACTCCCTGTTGCTACTTGGCATATAAGATCTTTATCATTTTATGGCAATCTATCTCATCAGGTTCATGTTCTGCAAGAAGCCCACCCTTTCCACTTGAGGGCCTAGGCAAGAGCAGAAATGGAGGCCCACATACCATGTGTATGAGGATCAAAACTTATAAATCAAGTTAATAAACTGTTAAATACACTCAAGTCTTCTATCTTCACAAATATAACCACTTAAAGGACTTGGAGACCAGGGAGGAATTTAGAATGCTTGAAGTCCTCACATGGAAGAGTTTCACATGGAAAAGAGGAGCATAGGAATACTCTGGGCCTCCAGCCTGTACTCCATCACCCCATCCCCCATTGCTTCTATTCCTAGGATTCCTCCTTGAACAATCTTTTGGGCAGGCTGTGGACACCCCTGGCTGATATCGGAGCTCAATCACACACCACTGAAAACAGCCACCTAGGCTTAGAAATGCTTATGTCCACCATGCACTCCCACCTTCGGGAGAACTGCCAGTGGAAGCGGTCAGCACAGACCTTGAAGGTGAGCTTGGGGGCTATCTGAGCAGGGTATTCTGGGGTACCTGGTACCTGGAGGATAGGGAGCATGAGCTCCAGGTTGGTAGGTTACCCTAGCTCCACGAACTTCTTACCCAAGTGACACCCTCTGAAGTACAAGAGCCAAATCAAGGAAGGGTGACAGGGCAGTGTGGTTCTCCAGCATACTCCACAGACCAACAACATGGAATGCCTCTTGGTTTCTGGAATATGTCGTGTCCTTTTACCTCTTCCTGTCTGGTTAAGAAGCACGTGAAATCTTTTCCCAAGGAAGCTAGAAACATCCTGTAGTTCTCTTTTTATATTCTAACAATCTTCTTTCCTAGTAGACCCCAAGACCTTGCCTATTCCCTCATTTTGGAATCTCCCAAGTCTACAAAAATGCCTGGTACATAGCACCCTTGACAACAGTTGAATGAATGAATGAGGAAATTACTGAATGAATCGATCAATTATGTCTCTATCTTGGCGCATCCCTGCTGTTCTCCTCCTTAATTTCCATTCTCATGTTTGGATTTCTAAATCCATCTGGTGTTCCAGGAATTAAAAATAAGACTACTCCACTGATGGGAGTGAAACAGGCTGTTGACAGGAGGACACAGAAGGAAGGGAAGCTAGAAATGGTAAATATAAAGAACTCACAAGGGTGTGTCTTCTTGGTTGTATACAAAGAAAGTTAGAAGGCAGCTGCTTGTATACCAGAGATGAGTTTCTGAGGAATTATATTATCACAACAAACAATTGTTAATTATCCTAAAGGATTAATTCTAGAATGAGGTAGGGTGAAAAGATTGCTATCATTCTGTTATGAATTCTTACAGAATTCTTTTCTGCAATATCCCTAATAGTTGATAGACTGTTCATTCTAAATTAACACTATAGCATGGCACAATATGGCAGTGTGTGGCCTTCTACCCAGAGTATTATAAAACGAGAGTGATAATAGTAACTTCCTACCTACCTCAGAGGGTTAGTGTGAGGATTAAAAGAATCAATACAACACAAGGGCTTAGAACAGTACTCACAAATGTTAGCTAATCTTTTCCTTCTGTTCTTCCTTTGTATCTTTTTATTCTCTTCACCTCCTGATTACTATTGTTCACTTTCCATTTCAATGGTATTGACTTTTACGCACATTTCCAACACTGTCCCTAATACCACCATTTGATGAGTCTTTAAGATTGTTTTAGAATATAAAAAGGATTTTAAATTAGAATTACCATGGACATTAAGATGAAAGGACATCAGTCATTAAAATAATCATCAGAAGCTCAAAGGCACATAAAGAACTTTATGACTGATGTTATACCAACCGAAGATGGTGGCTATTTCTGCTACTGCATAAGGTAGAGAGCATCCACTGTGTCAATGGCAGAAATACTTCACGATTCCTTTTGCCAGCCAACTTTGAAATTATACATTTTAGATTCGTTTTAAATTTGGTATATTTTGGTTTTTTCAAATTTTACACATAAAATGAGATTCTGCTAATATTTACTAACATTTAAATCACACTTTTTAAATTCGCATAGTTTAAAATTCATAAAATTTGACAGATTGTATATTTCTAAAAGCTTTCTTAAATTTTCAACACTTGGGCTACTCTGCCAAGTTTTAGATTTTAGAAGTAAAAAAGACAAATTGCAAACGAATAGAGAGGATATAAAGGAAAAGGAAAAGGAAAAGGAAACAATCGTGACAGAGACAGGCTGGCCATGGACTACAGCTTTGTCTTCCACGGCTGGACTCCAGTCTCAGTTTCTATTCATGTGACTTAATTCTGGCCAAGGAAATTGAGTCAGAAATTATGTGTGCTGCTTGCAAGTCTGGTCCTTGAATACATGGGATCCCTTGAGCCTTTTCCTCTTTCATGGTAACATGGCCACAAGAAGAGAAAAAGCAGAACCTCTAAATTACTACTTGGAAGGGTATTATCCACTAATCAGGAACACACCATGTGACTAGGAAATAAAGTCTATTGTGTTTAGCCCTTAAAATTTTCAATTTAAAAATTTTTTTTCAATTTTATCTTTGGTACAGTGGCCAGGGTTGCCATATATAACATCATAAACATTACAAAGTATCATCAAGAAGCACCATTACCCTCCACAAATTAACAGCCTGAATTAGAGTAATACGATTTAGGGGATTTGGTAGTAAGACATGTATTTTTCCAATTGTATCTTACTCACACTAATATTAAAAGTTTGCCTGCATTTCCTAAATCAAAACCTCTAGCACAAGGAAGTGGTTCAAAAACACACCATATAAAGTGGAGAAACAACTAGGTTCTACAATTCACTGCAGAAACTACAAATTAGGTAATTTGAAGGAGGAGAAAGCTTATTCAACTTACACTACATAGGAGGCAAGGCTATGTCTTTGGAAACCATCTCTGGACACCTAACTCTGGGAAACGAATAAGGGGTAGTGGAAAGGGAGGTGGGCAGGGGGTTGGGGTGACTGGGTGATGGGCACTGAGTGGGGCACTTGGCGGGATGAACACTGGTGTTATGCTAAAGGTTGGCAAATTGAACTCCAATTAAAAAATTAAAAAAAAAAAGGAAACCATCTCTGGAGGAGATCTAACAGTGGCATAAGAAAGACCGGGTGGCATCATTACATTACATATTGTACCGGGTGCCATCACTACAATAATATGTCAGCTCTTACAGAGTACACTTCCTTCAAACTTTGAAAAACTCAAAGATTTCTATCAAAGTAATGAAGGGCTTGAAAGAGAGAAAGACTGATCATCAAAAGAATGTTGGGTTGATAATATGCTAACTTATGTTGTCATATTAAGTAAGGATGTGCCTCAAACTTGACTAGAAGTACCTTGAATGTGCAGCACTAATATTGTCAGTCATAAAAAGTTGACTTGTGTTCTGTAACCAGTGTATTTCTTAATTCTATCAGGCTTCCCAGTCCATTGAGTTTCATGACATTGGAAAAAGAGATGGGCTCTTGGGGGACTCTGGAGACACACAAGGGCAATCTGTGCACAGAAGCTAGTCCTGTCTTGCAATTTATTTGGGGAAATTGGGAAGACCTGTGCATCATGGAGACTCTAGAGGATCTAGATTGACACAGTGGTGAATAAGAGGGAAGCTACTACCATTTACTCAAAAAGATCACTGAATATCGACTTCTTTTTTTAACATAGTTACAATTTTTTTTCTTGAAATGAGAACTTTTATGACCTCTTAGAAACATTTTAGATTGGTGCTACTATATCATAACTTTCTTTTAGAAAATAACATTTTAGATTGCTGCTAAAATATAATAACTTTCTTCAAAGGGTCTTCTCCATCCTTGGAAGCTAATGTAGCAATGTTTTGCTACTGTTCTTGTGATGTGTCACCAGCTCCTGTCTTTTTCCCTTCCAGCACCATATATCTGAACTCACTGAATTTTACCTATTAGTAAGTAGTTGGTGAAAATTAAGCTTACATGGAGAGGATCTTTGAAACAATCATAAACAATGTGTAACTCAATTTAACTCAACTGCAGCCTGAACAAGAAAGATAGCAAGTATCAAGACTCTTCCAGGGTGTAACTACTTGAAAAATGGGATTTGTAAATTTTAGTACAGCCTCTGGCCCTGAGGACATGAAAACCACTAGCAGGAGTGGGTTTGGAGCATGAGAAAGATGGCCACGCATCTACCATATGTCATTAACAATAGTGGAAACCACACATCAGGTTCTGTATGCATAATGTTAGAATGGTTCTCCCCAGTCTCCAAAGGGTTTTTAATCTCAGAATCAAAATTATCTTCACTCATTTGCCATTGTACAAGGTGAGGAAGAGAAGCATTGATTGATTACCAGTTAATTAAGTCTGATTACCCATTTTGGTTTCTGAAAATATAAATGCCTATAATTAATTTTGAGTTTAAAGGGAGCCGAGTTCCCATGGCATGCACTGATTGCATATGTCAGAACCAAATGTGCTCTGGTGTTCTGAATAGAGCTTCTTAGACTCCAAAGTCATTAAAGCAAAACCAGTGAGAGAGCTGGAATGAAGGAATAATGTAGTAGCAATCAATCCCACTCCTTTGATAAAACACATTTGCTGGCTCACCTCCTTCTCCATTACCCTAAGTCCTCACCATACTTGAAATTCTGTGGGAATGAGGGGTTACTCATTGTTCAGCTGAGGACACCCAGCCCCTAGCAGTGGGAACAGCTCATGGCAGGGATCAATACTCACTGACCTCTCTGGGATGGTTCTGGAAGGTTGTTTGCTATAGTTCTGTGTAGCTCCAGAAATTCCAGGCAAACCTGCATCACCTTCTGCTCCAGGCAAATTCAGCCCCAGACTGTCCATGGGCAAGTCAATGATCCTTGCATTAACCCATTTCTGGGCTAAATAGTAAAGAGACATATTCAGGTATTTTTTTTCAACCCCGCATCTCTTATAATACTGAACACAGTGAAGGTCAAATGCTATGTTAAAAAAATCAGGACTAATTTTCCCTATAATCTTAAAATGGCAACTTATACTTCCTTAAAGAGTTCACAAATATCACAAATATACCTTTGTTCCTGAACATTAAAATAAAAGTATATTTTAGTAGATAGGAGTAGTCCGAGAAATTTTATTGATGGATTCAACCAATATTTATTGAGCATTAAGTATGTGCCTGAGGCCATACTAAGACACAAAAACATAATCATGAGCAAAACCAGGTGTGATCCCTGTAGCTTTTGGTCTAGTAAGAGAGGCAAGCATTGAACAAATAAGTATAAAGAAAGTTATGTAAATGCCAACAGCGGCAAGTGTTCTGAAATTCAAGAATAGATGTATGGTGTTGATGAAAGAATAAAATAGAAGTTCTTAATTTAGATTGAGGTTTCTGGGGAATGTTTTTTGAGGAAGTGACATGTAAGATGAGCAGGAGTTGGCAGGTTAAAGAATCAGAAGTTCAATCACAGATGTCAAGTCCCTGAGACAGGAAGGCGGATGGTACAGGTGAGACTCCAGCTCCCATCCACTTTTCCCAGCCATCAGAGAACTTTGCTACTTCTTTTATCCCTACTGCCCCCAGCATTTCCAGACTTTTCCTCTCTTCTTTCCTTAGATGTACACAGAATCTGTCTTCTCTTTCCAACTACCCATCAACACTATAACAGTTATTTGTGGTCCCCATTTGAAAACTTCAGTGGGCACTTTTGATCTGTCCACAGCACTTTGCCTTCTGATTATCCCCTTCTTCTTGACATTTTTGATACTTTCTCATCTCTTGGATTCAGTGATGATGTTTTTCTTTTTCCTGCTTTTAATTACTTTTTGGGACACTATTTCTTTGATCTATCCCTTAAACACTGGTGCTTCCATGTTCCATCCTCAACAAACTTCCTTTCTTATTCATGAATATTCTTCTTCAGTGACCTCCCCCATTCCCAAGCTTCACTACAACCAACATTCTGATGACTTCCTACGCAACTCTTTCTCTTCAGAGCAAAAATCCCTGCCATGTTTCTTCCTGGTTGTGTCAGAGCCTCCAGAGCCACTGTGTCCAGTGCTGGGGGTGGCTATGTGAAAAGGAACATGCTTCTGTCACCGTCCTTATGCTAGTACCTCTGACCAAAGAAGACATACTGTCCCTGCTGCATTGTTCCACCTCCTTACTGCTTATTCCTTGACAGAAAATTTACAAATCTTATTGGTAAGCTCTTGAAATACTAATTGAGACCCATTTTGAGAAAGTGGTGGGCTACTGTTTTTGGAGACAAAATGAGGCTTCACTCAGATCATTATTACTTTTTACTTCAGAGAAAACTTTTCTCCCATATCTTGCTCTTCCAAGGTTAGTACTCCCTGGGGGTAACCAGCCATCCCACTTATTCTCGTCTCCTCTACTGGAAGATCCAGTTTTGGTGCACCTGGGTGGCTCAGATGGTTAAGCATCTGCCTTCGGTTCAGGTCATGTTCTCTGAGTCTTGGGATCGAGGCCCATGTCAGGCTCCCTGCTCAATGGGGAGTCTGCTTCTCCCTCTGCCTCTCTCCCCTGCTCATGTTCTCTCTCTCTCTTTCTATCTCTTCTCTCTTTTTCTTAAATGAATAAATAAAATCTTTAAAAGAAGAAGAAGAAGAAGAAGAAGAAGAAGAAGAAGAAGAAGAAGAAGACAACCCAGCATCTGCCTCCTAGATTCAGCCATCCCTATTCAAGGAGGAAGGAGAAAGCCTTTCTTGGAGTCTCAGACTTAGGCCTTGTGTCTGGGCTTATTTTGTGTAAGGTACTTACTTACCTGATTATTACCAAAGCAGTGCTTTATGTCTCATTCAAACTTTTTCTTATGTATACACTTTTATGTCAGGGAACTACAGAAGGGAGAAGGGCATTAAAATGCCATCCCCACACCTATTCATCACCAGCCTTTTCTTTTCTCAAGCGGTCCTAGTGTCCTTCTTCTCCTTTACTTACAGTCAGTTACTCGCCCTTCCAATTCTTTCCTGGTAGAGTGTAAATATGTCCTTAGTTGGGGCGTTAGCACCTCTCACCAGGCATGTGCAAACTTGATCATATTACTCTCTTGCTTGGAACCCTTCTGTCTCCCCAAAGCTTCTTCATGTGACATGCCTGTCTTATCCAATCTTCTCTCAACCCCCCCCTGTAATTTTCAGGGGGCATTACAAACATGTTCAGCCTATTCCCACTCACTTACCAATCTATTTATCCATCTCTTTTTAGAAACCATTTCTGACCACCCTTTCTCCCCAATATCTAACTATTCCCTGATTCTCTGTGTTCCCACAGTACTCTGAATATTCCTGCATCTACCAGCTAATCCATAAGGTCCTAAGGAGTAGGATTCTGCATGACTACCTCTGTATCTCTTCTGCTTATCACAGGATGGGCTCTGGATGAATGTTTGCTGAAAGAATGACTAACAGAGATGAGAGTTAAGGATGGCATGTTGCCAGAGAGGCCACATGAGCACAGAGTGATAACCCTGCCTCTGCTGTCAAATGGCTTCCGTGAACCTAAATATTTGTTGAATGAACTTCCAGTTAACATTGGGGTTGAAAAACAGATTATTGTTCTTTGCTGTTAAGTGGTGCCTGGAGAAAATCACATCATGATAAACTTGATTAAACTATCATCTGTTTGTCTGAATGTCAAGATCACTGCCATAAATAAAAGCTATTCTTTAAATATTACAAGAAGCTGTGAAAGTCTTTTGGGGAAGGACCCAGTTTTCTCTTACAATACATGATTTCCAACTTGTCATCTGACTCCAATCTCCTACAGAGTAGAATCATAGTGAAATCATTGTTAATTAAAGAAATTTAACTGCCGTCTACTTCTCATTAGCCACATTTTTTTTCTGCAAGTCACCTTCAAATTCTCCCTTACTGGAAATATTCAAAAAATTAAATTACTGAGTAACACTGATAAGGCATGGGAATTTGAAAGTTGCAAATGTTAGGTAGGATAGTAAGTGAATGCTTTTTATTCTAATGTTTAATGCATATTTCTGGGGTTGGAAAAAAGCGATAAAAGAAGGAAAAGAGAAAAGAAGGGAAAGAGTTTTCTATCCAGCTGTTCTACAGTGTTTATCATTACTAACACTGCAATGTGTTAATAAGGAAGTTCAAAGTACATGGCTTGCCCAATTAAATTTTTAAAAATCACATTAAAGTTTTAGTGACTGAATTTGGGACTAGATCAGCTTTGGAAGTGGATACTTATTCAACTCTGTAGCTTTTGTTTCTTTACCAACTGGTAAACAGCCTCAACATAAGCATATGCAGAGCCTTGGTCTTACTATTAACCTTTGACTCATTTTTTTCATTCCAATTTGCTACTTATTTTGGTTCTTATTGCTTATTGCAATAAGGCTTCTCCTTATTGTTGGCAAAAGGTTTTTTAAAAAATCTTTGGACAATAGTGTAAACATTCAACTGCAGCTGCTAGAATTCAACTTTTGCACTACTGTCCATTCCAATCACTTTTTGATCATTACTGAACATTTCCATCTCAGTGTATGTTGATGCAACTTTAGGATATCACAAGTTCTTTATTAACTTGACCTCCAGTCCTATTCAGATGGTACGGGAACACTGAAGACTAGTCTAAATCAACCAGCACTAAGATGAAAAGAATTACTTCCATCTCCCCCACGCATGATTGTAGCCCTGTCATGGCCAGTGCCCGTGTCCTCATACCCTCCGTGCCTCAGATGAAAAGGAGCCTGACCTGTGGAGGAGCAAGTATATGGTAGAATGTATCTTCAGCTTCTCACCCTCTTGTTGGTATTCATGTATATCTACTAACTTGTGTGTGACATTGCCTGAAAATATATGTGACAGCCTGGACAAGTGAGTTAAAACTTCACTAAACTTGAGAAGAGAGAAAAAGCTCAGAATAAAATAAAATTGGCTAGTCCCCTAAAAAGGTGTTCATGGGGCAATGGGAAAAGGGAGCTAAATGGGAATGTGGTATCAAATCCAAGGAAATAATTTCCTCTTCCCTCTACTTAAGAAGCAAAGGAAAGTAATGCACTCTTCATATATGCATTGCAGGTGTGGATGGAGAAACAACCTGAAACTTTGAAAGTACACATACAACTTTTTGAGGGAAATTCCAGACAGGAAATCGATGGCACCTTGTTCCAATCAGATATCCAGAAAACAGAAGAGTTATGAATCAGCCCATGGTCTATCAGACAAAATTATCCTCACTCTCTACATCATTATCATTACTGAGCATTAAGTATGTGCCTGAGACCATACTAAGACCCAAAAACATAATCATGAGCAATCATGATTACTAATATTACTGTTGCTTCTGTTATTGCCTTCTACTCAATAAAGCGACCTATTCTGAAATCAGGCCTTCAGAGACATTGTAACATTCAAAATTAAGCATTCATATACTTCAACATAATGAAAGCCATATATGAAAAACCTACAGCAAACGTCATACTAATGGTGAAAATCAGAAAGTTTTTCTCTAAGATCAGAAACAATGCAAAGATACCCACTGTTGCCACTTCTATTCAACAAAGTATTGTTTTTTTGCTGTTGAATTGTATGAGTTCTTTATATATTCTAGATATTAATCCTCTATCATAAATGTATTTACAAATATTTTTCCCCATTCTGTGGGTTGGCTTTTCACTTTGCTAATGGTTTCTTTTGCTGTGCAACCTTTTTAATGTGACATAGTCCTACCCGTTTATTTTTTATTTTGTTGCTTGTACTTTAGGTGGGATTTCCAAAAACATCACAACCAAGAGCCATCTCAAGGAGTATTTTTCCTCTTTTCTTCTAGAAGTTCTATGTCTTACTTTTAAGTCTAATCTATTTTGAGCTAGGTTTGTGAGTGGAAAATAGACAAAGAATCTGAATAGACATTTTTCCAAAGAAAATGCATGAATGGCTACAGGTATATAAAGATATGCCCAACATCACTAGTCATTAGGGAAATGCAAATTAAAACCACAATGAGATATCACCTTATGCTTGTTAGACTAGCCATCAACAAAAAGATAAGAGGTAATTCTGGCTTGGATATGGAGGAAAGGTAATCCTTGTGTACTGGTGGTGGGATTATAAATGGTAGAGCCATTATGGAAAACAGTATGGAGGCTCCTTTAAAAATTAAAATAGAACTGCCATATGATTCAGCAATTCCACTTCTAGAAATATATCCAAAGGAAATAAAAGCACTAACTTGAAAAGAATATCTACACCTTGATGTTTACAGTAACATTATATACAATAGGAAAGACATGAAAACGACCTAAATGTCCATCACCAGATGAATGGATAAACAAGTTGTGGTACACATGTACAAGGGACAATTAATTGTTCAACCATAAAAAATGAAGAAATCCTACCACTGGTGATAACATAGATGGACTTTGAAGGCATTATGCTGAATGAAATAAGTTAGACAGAGAAAGACAAATACTACATGATCTCACTTAGAGGTGGAATATGAAAATAAAAAGACACCAAACTCAAAGAAAAAGAGGTCAGATTTTCAGATTTGTGGTTATTAGAGGTGGAGTGTGGGAAGAGAGAGAATTGGAGAAAGGTGGTCAAAAGGTACAAACTTCCAGTTGTAAGATATATAAGTACTACAGATATAATGGTGTCTATAGCCACCACTGCTCTATGGTATACAAGAAAATTGTTAGAGAGTAGATCCTTAGAGTTCTCAACACAAAAAGTATTTTTTCTTTTCTTTTCTCTGTATCTATATGAGACAATGAGTGTTAACTAAACCTATTAGGTAATAATTTCACAATATTTGTGAATTAAACCATCATGCTGTACACCTTAAACTCCACAGTAATGTAAGTCAATTATTTCTCAATAAAATGGGGAGGATTTAAAAATATAGTACAGGAACTACTAGTCAGAGAAATTAGGCAAGAAAAAGAAATAAAAGGCATCTAAATTAGAAAGGAAGTAGTAAAAATATCTCTGTTCACATGTCATTATCTTACGCACAGAAAACTCTAAAGATTCCATGCAAAAAAGTTAGAATTAACAAAAAAAATCCAGCAAAGTAGCAGGATAAAAAGTCAACACACAAAAATCAACTGCATTTCTAAACACTAACAATGAACAACCTGAAAGGGAGATTAAAAAACAATTTCCGATGAATACCTATCATTTACATCAATGTGGTTGGAACTGGAGGGTATTACGCTGAGTGAAATAAGTCAATCAGAGAAAGATAATTATCATATGGTTTCACTCATATGTGGAATATTAGAAACAGTGAAAGGGACCATAAGGAAGGGGGGAAAAACTGAGTGGAGAAAACTTAAAGAGGAAGACAAACCATGAGAGACTCCTAACTCTGGGAAACAAACAAAGGGTTGCAGAAGGAGAGGTGGGGGTGGGAGGGCAGGGCAATTGGGGGATAGGCATTAAGGAGGGCACATGGTAAGATGAGCACTGGGTGTTATACTATATGTTGGCAAATTTAAATTAAAAAAAAAAGAATTTGACAACTGAAAAAAACTATTTCCATTTGTAATACCACCAAAAATAATTTCCTACCTAATAACTGAAGGAGGTGAAAGACTTGTTCAATGAAAATTACAAAACATTTTTGAAAGAAATTAAACAAGACATAAACAAATGAAAAGCATTTATATATGGGTTGGAGGACCTAACAGTGTTAAGATGTCAATACTAGCCAAAGCAATCTTAAGATTCAATGCAATCCCTATCAAAATCCCAAAGACATTTCTTACAATAATAGGACAAATCATCCTAAGCTTCACATGGAATTGTAAGGGACCCCGAATAGCCAAAATAATCCTGAAAGAAGAACAAAATTGGAATTCTCACACTTCCTGATTTCAACTTCCTACAAAACTACACTAATCAAAACAGTGTGGTACTGGCATAAAAAGAGACATATATGCCAAGGATATAGAATAGACTCCAAAAATATACCCTTGCATATGCGGTCAAATGAGTTTTGATAAAGGATGCCAAGACCATTCAACAGGGAAAAGATAGTATTTTCAGCAAATAGTTATAGGAAAACTGGATATCCAGAGATGCAAATGAATGAAGTTGGACTCTTACCTAACACTGTATACAAAAATCAACCTAAAATGGATCCATGACCTAAATGTAAGACCCGAAAATATAAAAAACTCTTAAAAGACAATAGAAAACAAAAGCTTCAGAGTATTACATTTCTTGTATATGATGCCAAAGGCATAGACAACAAAAGAAAAGGTAAACAAATTGGACTCCATGAAAATTTTAAAATCAAACAACCTGATTCAAAAATGGCCAAAGAATTTGAATAGACATTTCTCTAAAGAAAATATATAAGTGACCAATAAGCACCTGGAAAGATGCTAGACATCACTAATCACTGGGGAAATGTAAATCAAAACTATAATGTGAGACCACCTCAGACCCATTAGAATGACTATTAAGAAAAAAAAACAGAAAAAAATTTTGGCAAGGTTATGAAGAAAGGAATCCTTGTGCATTGTTAATATGAATGCAAAATGGTATAGCCATTGTGGAAAACAGTACGGTGGCTCCTCAAATATTTTAAAATAGAATGACCACATGATCCAGCAATTCCTATTCCAGATTTATAACCAAAAGAAAACTGAAAGCAGGATCTGGAAGAGATATATCTGTTTTCATGTTCAAGCTGCATTATTCACAATAGCTAAAATGTGGAGACAATTCGTGTCCATCACTGGATGGACAAATGGATAAACGAAATGTGGTATATACATAAAATGGCATACTATTCAACCTTAATAAAAGAAGGAAATCCTGCTCTGTGCCACAACATGGATGAAGCTTGAGGACATTATGCTAAGTGAACTAGGTCAGTCAAGAAAAGACAAATACCATATGATTCCACTGATATGAGGGGCTTGGAGCAGTCATAATCACACAGACAAAATGCAGAATGGTGGGTGCCACCAGCTGGGGGAAGGAGGGAATGAGGAGTTATTGCTTAATAAGTATAGGGTTTCAGTTTTGCAAGATAAAAAACATTCTGGAGTTGGATAGTGGAGATGGTTGCACAACAATATGAATGTATTAATGCTGAACTAGACACTTAAAAATGATTAAGATAAATTATACGTTATGTGTGTTTTCCAGTAAAAAATGGAAAATGTAAAAATATTTTAACTTATAATCTGAAAATCGATAGCAATTCTTTAAAAAACAAACACTAAAAACACCATCTATTTAACCATCAAACTTATCTTTAGCATTCCCAATATTATTTTTCAAAATATTAATCCACATTAATTCTTATATATTTATCTATAAGTTTCTACTTTTTTGTTCCTTTCTAAAATTTTTAATTGAAGCATAGTTGACTCAGAATATTATATTAGTTTCAGGTGTATAATATAGTGATTCAACAAGTATATACATAACAAAATGCTCACCATAAGTTTAATTACCATCTGTATCACCATACAAAGTTATTACAGTATTTATTGACTACATTTCTAATGCTGTATTTTCATCACCATGACATATTTATTTTATAACTGTAAATTTCTACCTCTTCAGGCCTATCACCTCTTTCATCTGCTCCTCAGCTCCTCTACCCCCTGGAAACCACCAGTTTGTTCTCTATAGTTAGGAGTCTATGTCTTTGTTTATTAGTTCATTCATTTGTTTTGCTGTTTTGATTCCACATGTAAGTGAAACCTCTGGTACTTGTCTTTCTGTCTGACTTATTTCATCTAGCATAAAACACTCCAGGTCCATCCATGTTGTTGTGAATGGCATGATCTCAGTCTTTTTTTGTGTAGCTGAGTAATATTCCATTAATATTCCCTTGTATATATATGCCACATCTTGTTCATCCCTTCATCATTCCATTGTAAATAATGCTGCAATAAAACTGAAATAGAAGTACCATACAATTTAGTAATTCCACTTCTGGGTATTTAGCCAAAGAAAATGAAAACACTAATTCAAAAGGTTTCCTTTTTTTTTTTAACCTTAAACTTCTTTAAAGCAGGCCTCAGAATCACATAACAACCTCACATAATAACCTGGTAATACAAATCCATGTGAATCAATAGAAAGCAAAAGGAAATATCAATGCGATAATGTACCACTTCATAATCAGAAACAACAAGAGGTGTAGATGGCTACTTGAGGCAAACTGAAATTCTTTTTGTAATCATTAGCTCACATTCGGTCCATCAGGCTCTCAGTGACACACAGCACAACCAAACTTCTTGTGTTGACTATTGACTTTTCTATTTTTTCTCTGCTGGTATTGGTACTCCCACACAATATAATCTTCTCCCTCCAGGCTTATTGTTTTCTGTTTCTCCTCTCTTTTCATTCTTCATTTGTTTTTGCTTTGCATTTATGTAGTTGTAAGTATTTCACTCCTCACTCGAGGCCCCTGGAGAGAAAAGATAATCTCCATTCATCTCTATGCTGCACATCCTGAATGCTCTCACCAATAGGATCACAGAGGTATTGAACTTCATCACTCTTAGGAACTATTATGATCACTGAAGATGACAGAGATGGAGTGCCTCGGATAAAATTATATGGTCAGCTGAATAATAAAATTGAGTTACTCAACTGTATTGGGACTAAACCAGGAGTTTTCATTCACTGGATCATGGCAAAAGATCCATGTTTAGGAACTGCCATATATATATTCTTAAAAATTTCTTTATCCATAGATTTGGGTTCAGAGGACCAACTCAGGATTTTAATTTCTCTTGGCCAGTTCTAAGGATCCAAGTTATTTTCTTTCCCAAATGTTTTTGTTCCACTTGCTCTGCAGCTCAGGAAAGAATGTGGGCCACAGCCTGAGGCAGCTGTGCCTACAAGAGTCTGCATGGGGGCAGTACAGCTGCAGACCTCTGGATCGGAAGCATCAACCCTGGTGGCTACACAGTCTGTGATTTGCTGAGTATTTGTATAATGAGGATGAAATTCAGTTTGTATTTAATTATTGTTTTGATAATTTGGTGATTCTAAATCATTTGCCAATGGTATTTTAAAATTCCTTTTCCTTTGATTCTATACTTCCTCTTAATGTAGCAATTAAATACCACCAATTATGGCTCACAAGTGAAAAGAAATAGCAGTCCTCATTTAAAAAAACTTGTAGGAAATGTTACAATGGACCCCACAGCTCCTTCCCTCAGAGGATGCCCAGAGATTAAAGAAACATGAGAATGTAACCAAAAAGGAGCATTTGGAAGCTGAATGTCAGAATTCAAGGGTCCTAAAGAGAAGACAGAAAGTAGAATCTAAAGGGGATAGATGGTTATAGGGATTTAGGGAGGCATCGAGAGAGGTGGGGGATGATATGGAGGCAGCAGCCGTGAATTCCGGCACTCCCACCTGGAAGCCTCAACTGTGCTCCATTAAAGGCTGTCAGGATTAGAATATCCAAAAGGATTAATCAAAGATCATAACAAGAAAGGAGGGAGAGTCGGTCTGTTAGGCTATCTGGAAAAGTGCTGGGAAAGTCCCTGAGCAGAACATCAAAACTCTTTTGTGAAGCTTTAATCAAAGAAACTCCTTCTGAGGGTCACATGGTTCCAGGAGCACTCTGCCACGAGGAATCACCCTGTTTCCTTTAAAATAGAGATTAATCAGTAATGGGATTCTTCTGTCTTTGAATTCTTCTGGGAAACCAACTTCCCCTTCCTCTTCTCTCTCTTTTTTTATATGATTGTCTCCAGTACACACACACATTGGTTACCTTGTGTCACTGATGCATTTGTTCAACAAACACTGAGTGTCTCTTATGTTCCAGGCACTGTACCATACCCTGCAGATTCTGAAACAAATCCCACTCCTCCCCAGGCACTCCCAGCTCAGCAGAGCAGATGCCCAGGGAGGCTGGTCATTAAATAGTGTAGGGGACATCTGGGAGGGTTTAATTCTGATGGGAGCTCAGAGGAGGGAACAGTGAGCAAGTAGTTGAGGGAGAATTCATAAATGAGGACATTTTTAAGCTGGGTCTTGCAGGTAAGTAGGAGTTTGCCAGGAAGACAAGGAGGGAATAGAATAATTAAGCTGCCAAAGTATTGTTGAAAGTCTCAAAGTTTTATCATCTATGATTTCCTTTACGTTCTAAAGCACAGATATCTTAAAACTCTTGTTAGGTTGATACATCAAAAGATCTTTATTATTTTTCATTAACTGTTGAGATCAGTTCAGAGTTTGGACATATGGTGCTTTCAATAATTAAAAAAGATTAATTTTCTTACTACGGAATAGACCACAATTCCATTCTCCAACATTCTTCTAAAAACTGGAAGTGTGGATAACTCTTGCTTCAATCAATGAGATTCCTGTTCTCGAATGTTTTGAGAGTATATTATAGAGAGTTGGGTCAACTCAAATGCATGCAAAGTGCAAAGCTCCAAACTTAATTCCCAGCTTGCATCCTAAATTTTCTACAATTATGATAGTTTCTTCAACCAAGAAACAGGTGGATAGCTATTTGACTTTTGATTATGTTCACAAGCAAATATACAGATGAAACAGGCATAACAGATAGAGCATGTTGCAATCCAAAGCTCCCAAATTATTTCTATTAATTGTGAGTTTAGTGGTCATGCCTCTTTGGGTACAATGATCTCCTTTTCCTTGTACTGAGGATTTTATCTTTTCTGTTACTCTGATTATAACCAAAGACACTGGTCTTAGCCAGTTTGTCCTCTATTATTGTTTGACATCTACTTCATTGGTACCACTGTTTATCAAATATGGAATCTTTTTCAACTAGGCATAAATAGCCTCTATATAAGATTTAAAGACCCATAAAAATAAGAAGCATTAAGCTGGTGAATAGGTTTGCGGAGCATTTATCACTTATGTCAAAGGTCTATGATCCCAAATACATCAATATGCAAACCTGGGTTAAGTACTCAATCTTTTTGTGCCTTAGCTGTGTTCTATGGAAAGTGGAGAGATAATACTTTATAGGGCTCTTATATGGTTTAATGCAATAACATATGTAGCATACATAGCTTAACACAGGGCTGACCCACTGAAGGCACTCAGCAAATACCTAATTACTTTGGTTCATGATGATGTTTTTTAAAAAGCTAACAACCCAAAGGTACTGAATAAAATCTAATGCGTAGAATTTAATAAAAATGTCTCTCCTCTATGCTTACATTCATTAGTAACATGTCATAACTAATGCTTTTGATACAAGAGGAAGAAAAATCATTTCAACATAAACGTAATCAAACAAAATACCTCATGGAAATAGAGAAAGTGCAATATTGCATGAATAGTGGAAAATTATATCTATAACATGCTTCTTAATTTTGAGTTAATGAAAATAAAGGTAAATGTCATATGTGGTTATTTTAATTAGAGCTTATATCAAGGTGGTTAAAAATAGTCAAATTTTCAGAAACAATTCTTCAGCATTCAATTAACATTTGGATCAAAGTACAATTTTTCCCTATGCAATTCAAAGCAATAAAATAAACATACCTTTGAAGCAAACAAATATTTTGTTCAATGATTTCCACTCTAAAAAAAAAAAAAAAGGCTTGCTTAAGCCCACTTAAAGAGTAAATAAAATGTAAATGTCTTAGGAATCAAAAAAAAAAAAAAAAAGTCAAAGTTAATACTATTTCAATTCATTAAATTGCTCCTGACACATAGCACAACACTTCCAACTGCTAATTAATGACATTCTGAGATTCCAGGAATTGATGAAAATGTTCAGAGTGAAATTCAATCTGCTTCTTTATGAAAACTATTTTGGGCTGAACATATACCATAGGATAATTGAACATGGATAGCCAGGATCCAGCTGGCTCTAGCAAAGGCTCACAAATGCCCACAAACTGCCTCTCTGTCTTCCCTCTAACCTGAGGGATGTGAAACACAGAATCTGCTGTCAAAAGCAAAACAAATAATAACACACCAGACCCACTTTTTGCCTATAAAGACAATTTTCCAGAAAATTTATTTTAAAAGGAGACACAATAAAATATGTCTGCTGACGTTCCCTCCTCTCAACATTTTTCAAAACCTGAACCTGAGCTTCCATTGCCCATAATTAGTCACAAATACTTTCAAGACACATAATCTGACAGGAAGCCCCTAGAGATGTCTCCAAATATAGCAAACAAAGCCAGGAGGTTAAAACTCCTTCTTCATATTTTTCTTCAACCAGAGTTACTAAACCAAGGAAATTATTTGATTTGCAAGACCATTAGCCACACTGACAAATTAATTTCATCAATCACAGTAAAATGGGATGAAATTGAATATATATTTTTTTCATCTTGAAAGTAAATTTAAGGACACTAGGGAAGAGATGGAGAAATGGTATCCTATTCTCCAAAAGACATTTTAGCTCCTGTAAGGACCTCATGACTCATGACGTGGGGAGGTGGAAACTAGAAGACACAGTTTCTGCTTACATTTCAAAATGCTTCAGCACATAAAACTCTCATTGGTTTAAATTATTAAAATCTGTGAATGAATAAACCTCCCCAACAACACATCTGTTCCTGGGCATGGGACACTGCACACAGCGTTGTAAGAGGCACTCTAATGGCCAGCGTCTTACAGGTAGGAAGGACAACGTGCATGTTTGCTGATAAAGCACTAAACTTCAAATATTTCCCAGCTAAGGAAGTACTTGAATATATTAATGATAATATAAAACAAGACAAAGTTCATTCTGCCAGGATGCTGCTCCTGGAGCTCTCCTGCATTTATGCCACCATTACTCTGTCACAGCTTCTCATTCACACTCTTAAATTAGTCATTCATTGATTCAACAAGTATATGCTGTGTTAGATTTTGAAGGATTGTCGCAGGCAATGCCAAAAAGTAGATTTTTACTAAGGGCAATGCAGAGGAAGTGAAGGGCTTTGAGCAAGAGAATGACATGATCAGATTTTTCTTTTAGAAGGATGACAGTTGGGATATTAAATGAGATACAGATAGGAGTAGATACCCAGAAAGCAGCTTAAGAAGGACTGTATTAGGCCAGGCAATAAATGTTGATGGCTAGAAGAAGGCTGTGGGAGCAAGGTTCAAAAGAATGAAACAGAATCAAGACATACAATGAGGGTTACCAAAAAAAAAAAAAATGGGAACAAAGCAAATTTGGAAAGATGGTAGGGAAATCATGTGTTAAATTTATAACAGGTTGCATCTGGGGTCAATATTAGTCCCTTATGTACAGTTAGTCAGTGCATAGCAGTGAGATACCTATCTGGACCTCACAAGCTAGTGGGAGGGGGATCATAAATTTGGAAGACATCTCTAATGTAAATAATTATTCAAGGGGTGGCAGAGACAGCACAGGTAGAAACTTTAGGGTTAAGAAATAAAAGAGCAGAAGACTAAATAGTAAGAAAGCACCAACATTTTAGAAATGGGCACAGAGGGAGGACAATCAAGAGAGAAGGGGAAGAAGAAGGAAACTATAAGAGTAATAGAGAAAGCCAAGGACAAATGATCTCAAGAAGGCAGTCGTGGTCAAAACTGGCAAGTGCTGTCAAGTTGTCAATTGAACTTGAAGAGTGAAGTGGATATAATAGGAAAGGAGAAGGATGATGGATGAGTTGGGAATCTTGGTTGTACAAATGTTCGGTGGACTGAATTAGGATTCACTCAGAGGTGAGGGATTGGAGGTAAGAGTGCAAAGAACATTTTCATGAACTGTGAATGCCTACTTCTAGAAATTTCCACCAAAGAAAACAAACATGTCAGATGTGGCATAATTCTGAGTGGTGGCATGGCACTGAGATTACTCCAGGCTTGGTGTAGCAGCGGCAAGGCAGGAGCCAGAGAGCAAAGACTTTTATAACACAGGGGATAGAAGTGAGGATAGCTATTGACAGTAATGGGGAAACAAAGGAGTCACAACCCCCATTCCTGGCTTTCAGAACATATGTGGTAGCAAATGAGCAAATTCTACATTCATTCATTCATTCAAGACGTATTTCTTGAATAGCTGCTACTTTGGGGGCTGTGCTAGATGCTGCGAAGATTCTTAATAAACAAATCACATGTGCTTCTTGCTTTCCCAGAAGCTACAGTAGGGAGGCTGCTGTAAACGTAGAAGTCTTATGATAGAGGAAAATGTCAGTTAAGACCCAAAAGTAGGGGCTCCTAGGTGGCTCAGTCAATTAAGAATCTGCCTTTGGCTCAGGTCATGGTCCCAAGATTCTGGGATTGAGCCCCGAGTTGGGCTCTCTGCTTAGCAGGGAATCTGCTTCTTCCTCTCCCTCTCCCTCTGATCCCTCCCCCAGCTCATGCTCCCTCTAGCTCACTCTCTCTCAAATAAATAAATAAATCTTAAAATAAAATCCAAAGATAATAGCTTCCATCAAAAAGGAGGGCAAAAGAAGGGACTTTTGTTCACTAGGAAACTGGTCCTTCATAAGGCACAGTGCTTAGGTTTTGGAGAAAGGCAGCAGAGGAGGTAGGGTCAGGGGAGGAAGGGCAGAGCAGGCTGGACTGCACAGAAGAAGCCTAGAGGAACTGGCTAATAGGCCTTGGGGTTTCCAGTGTAATTCATCTCAAATGGGCAGATCCTGATTAATAGGGCTTCTCAAGGAATTCAAATGTGGAACACGACGGTAGTTTCCGGGACTTGGTTCTCATTACAAAACCAGCCTAGACCTGTTTAGACTGGGTGCCCAGGATTTCTGAGTACAGGACAGTGGGAGGCATGAGGATCTTTATCTCCAGTGTCTGTGACAGAAACAGCCTTAGTGCTCGGGAGGAAGCCGGACCTTTTGTAAAGAAGCCAGCCAGTTCTAGATGGTGGTTCTGAAGGAATCCAGTTTTTGACCTTGGTTATCTTTCGAACCTTTGTATCTTCTTGATGCTCATCTTCATCATTTTCCTCACCATATGTGACTCTTCCTCCAAGATCCAGTTCTGATTCTTTCCTAATAACAAATGTGCTCCCATAATGATCTCCACTGCCGTGGTCTTGATAGTCACCCCATCCTGACATGTTCTAGTCTGACCCAAGATGTTGATCTGCAGTTGTGTTGGTAGTATATTTTCTTGAACTCTTTGTTGCCTAAAGACCAGAGTCTTTAGCCCACCACATTGTTCATCACCTCATAAAACTTCTGAGGGCCACCCCAGTCACCCAGGGTCAGAAGACCAGAAAATAAAAGAATGCATCACCATCCTCATCCAAATTCTAGAAGAAATAAAGTGTCAATACTTTCTCCAACACCTTCATTGCCCTCTTTTCTCTTTTATTCCTCAAGACAGAACTCTAGCTACTGCCATCTCCTCAGCTACCCCCTTGTTTCTTGCTAGTTTCATTTGCGGAGACACAAAGAGGTCTTGTTTCTTGCCAAATATTTTGATATCACATCCCTATGAGCCGAGTGCTACATTCTATACAGTGATTTTCAAAAGAAATATTTTTAATAAGTCAGAATGGTTCTCTGGCCCTGTAGTCTTAGCTTCCTAAGTGCTACCTCAGGTGGCTTAAAGGCATTATGCCAGTTTTCTGGTTGTCTTCTTCACCTTCTATTGTCTTTTACCTTCCTTCACCTCAACCAAACAAATACTGTTTGGTACTTTGTTTAATCCCTCCAACCCCATCTCCAGACCCCCTTCCTCACTGCAGCTGGCAGAGAATGACCCCCTAATCCATCACCCTGGCCTCTATGTTTTCCCACAGAGGTTCTCACTCAGGACCATCTGGTGGCTTGGTCAGTTAAGCATCTGCCTTCAGCTCAAGTCATGATCTCATGGTCCTGGGATGGAGTCCTGGCATCCGGCTCCCTGCTCAGCGGGGAGTCTGCTTCTCCTTCTCCCTCTGCCCCTTTTCCTTGCTTGTAATCTCTCTCTCTCTCTCTCTCTCTCTCTCTCTCTCTCTCTTTCTCTCTCTCTCTTTCTCTGTCTCTCTTTCTCTGTCTCAAATAAATAAAATCTTAAAAAAGAAGGAGTTCTCACTCAAATTCTAACTCATACAAAAAAAATGTTGTCACACCAGGTAGAAAAGGTGAATATGGGGCAGCCCCCGTGGTGCAGCAGTTTAGCGCCGCCTGCAGCCTGGGGTGTGATCCTGGAGACCTGGGATCGAGTCCCATGCTGGGCTCCCTGCATGGAGCCTGCTTCTCCCTCTGTCTGTGTCTCTGCCTCTCTCTCTCTCTCTCTCTCTCTCTCTCTCTCTCTCTCTCTCTGTGTGTCTATGAATAAATAAACAAAATCTTAATAAAAAACTTATAGAAAAGATTAATATGCACCTCTGTCCCAAACACCTATCTGGGATGTTTGGGCAGGGAACTTGGCATGTGAATATTCAGTGCAGTCCTTAGAATAATGTCAGTGTTGATGAAGGGTGCAAAATAACAGGAAAATCTGAACCACAGGCGAAACAGAAGCGTGGATCAGTCTTCACTCACTTGTGGACAAAATCAGAAGCAGATGTTTTTATTCATTGCCCTTTGCATTTGTACCCACTGCCTGATGGACTTCCTCTTCGCATTCTCCCTCTGCTTCACCATCCACGCACTGGCTGCCACTTATCACTTTACTGTGGGTTCTGTGAGAGCTTCCCCACGTCCATCTTGTCCATCTTGTGTTCCAAGGCTACCAATGATCTGTGGGCCATGTACAGTTACAAATAGCCTTCACAAGCTGTGCTGGTGAAGGAAAAGAGATCATCTCTTCGTGTTTTCAAAGTGCTATAATATACATACAGCATACATACATATGCATACATACATACATACAGTGGGATTGTTCACTGGGTGGAGAGCTACTGCTCAAAGAGATCTGCCAAACCAAGATGCAGGGAAGTCTATTCCCAGTGTCACCATGGTAATCAGCAACATGAAAAAAGTTATAATCAATTTCCATAGATGCCTAATTTACATCTGGGAAGACAAAGAGACTCAAGTCAGACATACAGAGCAGCTCTGTGCAATCATATTACTTTAGCACAAACATTTTGGCCAGGATGGAAAAAACTATCAGGTACTGTGTCTCCAAATAATTGAAATCAAATGTTTATTCTATTATTCATTCATTTATAAAACACTTCTTATGCATTCACCATGTGCCAAGGAACATTATTGGTACTGGATACAGCAACATGGCAAAGAATAATAAAAAATCCCTGCTGTTTTGTTGGCAAAAAGATGATAAACAGATACTGTTTATAGACAATGCTCACTCTACATCAGTCTTTAAGGGTTGGGATGGTTAATGGTGCCCAGATATTTCACCAAACACTATTCCGAATGTTCCTTGGAGGGTGTTTTTTGGATAAAATTAACATTTTAAAAATTTTACTTCTAAAGATTTTATTTATTTATTTATTTATTTATTTATTTATTTATTTATTTAAATAGGCAGAGAGGGAAGGGCAAGCAGACTCCTCCTTGCTGACTTAGAGCTTAATCCCACAACCCTGAAATCATGACCTGAGCCAAAATCAAGAGTCAGATGCTCAACTGACTGCACCACCCAAGCACTCAAATAGTAATATTTAAATCAGTGGACATTGAGTAAAGCAGATTACCCTCCATAATGTAGGTGGGCCTCATCCAACCAGCTTAAGGCCTTAAAAAATCAAAGACCAACCTCCCCCAAACAAGATGAAACTGCAGTAGATGACAGCCTTCAAACTTTTTTTAAAAAGGTTTTATTTATTTATTCATGAGAGATGCTGAGAGAGAGGCAGAGACACAGTCAGAGGGAGAAGCCTAATGTGAGGAGCCCGATGAGGGACTCGATCCCAACCAGCTTAAGGCCTTAAAAAATCAAAGACCAACCTCCCCCAAACAAGATGAAACTGCAGTAGATGACAGCCTTCAAACTTTTTTTAAAAAGGTTTTATTTATTTATTCATGAGAGATGCTGAGAGAGAGGCAGAGACACAGTCAGAGGGAGAAGCCCAATGTGAGGAGCCCGATGAGGGACTCGATCCCAGATCTGGCCCTGAGCTGAAGGCAGACGCTCAACCACTGAGCCACCCAGGTGTCCCGGCCTTCAAACTTGAACTGCAATACAAATTCTGCCCTGAGTCTCCAGCCTGACCTACAGATTTTGGATTTGCCAGTCTCAGCAATCACATGAGTTAATTCCTTAAATTACATGAGCTAAATCCTTAAAAATCTCTCCCTCTATCTATATGTATGTATATGTATACACATGCACACACACACACACACATTCTACCAATTCTATCTCTCTGGAGAACCCTAATATAGAGATATTCTGATTTTGATGGGCAAGTCTCCAATATTAGCATACCCATACTCATACTCATTTCCATGGCGGCATCCCTCACATACTTGCCAGCACTGATGCTGGAGGAACTGGTTTTACCTGCTTTTCCTCTGAAGGCCTTCATGATACACTCTGGGTATGACCCCACCTGGGTTAACAGTTACCAAGGAAAGCCTGCCCTTTGGAATTCGGACCCCTGGGCACCTACCACTGGTGTCTCCTTAACATCACTCATTCTAGTGTGTTCTCTGAGAAATCACCCAGTTCAGCTGGCTATAAATGTCACCTACAAACCTTCCCAGTACTGAAAATCAATCTTTAGTTCTGAGTCACACCAGTTTGCATCCTCTACTGGGTTCATGCAAATGTCAAAGCAGCAAGAAAGTGCCACAGTAGGAAATGGCAATCAGTCCTGTCCCAGAGACAGTAGGCCACCTAGGAGCTCATGTACTTGCTAACTAGAAACCTTGGACATCACAAAGGTCTGCTCCTGTCTTTAAAGTTCTTAATCCCAAAGTAGTCATTTTCTCATTGGGATTGGTCTGGGTCCAAGGGCCTTAGGCACTTCCACATGGTCTTGCCTTTGTTCATGCTTTCCCTCTGCCTGGCACATTTTCTTCGTTTTTCTACCAGACAACTATCCATTCTTCCAGCCTTGCCTCAAATGTTACATTTTTTTCTGAAGTCTATCCTAACCAGAAAAAGTTAATTACTCCTTTAACTGTGTTCCCAGAGACATTTAAATTTCTTCTGAAGATTAGAAAGGACACATTAAAAACATGGTCATATTAACCAAACATTCAAACATCAGCCCAATGAAATCTGTTCGAGAAAATTGGTCTAAGTATGAGAAGGTGCAAGTTTTACCAGTTATATTTTGTTCTCTCAGTAACAGTCTTTAAAATGCAATTTGTAAGCAGAGGCTCACAGCACTGGATAGCTCAGTGACAGGCTACTTCCCAGAGATTAGGTAGGTCATAAATCATACATAACCCTCAAATATTAGAACTCCATAATATCAAAACTTATTGTACAGTGTTCATAAGGTATGTCCTTGGTCATTTCATTCCACTTAGCTGAGTGCAAGCTCCATAATTACAATTATTTATATTATAACCACCCTCGTTACCTCTGTTCTTAGATTCTTCATCCCTAAGAATGAATGGAATTGTACTGTCTTCAAAATAGTTCAAGTAACTATTAATCTATTCCAGTGGAAAGTCCTAACAAAATGTCCCCCCAATTTTCCAAACTAACACATGTCAAATCCATGTAAATGCCAGAGTTTTTCTCCCTCGGACTGATTTTAGCACATATCATGTGTTCAACTTAAATGTGATTTGCAAAAGAAACAACAAATCTGAGTTAATTGTAGAAATAGACATTGGATGGGATCACCAAAAGACTGTGCTAAGAACTGCCATAAACACTCACTGATTTTTACAAAGTTCATTTGTCGCCTAGAGCCCCTGGGAGGCAGCTTCAGTTCTGTCCTGGGTTTAACATTCAGGTTTCCTCTGCATGTCACACTCAACATTACATCAAGATGATAAAATAATCTTAATCTTACTGAAACTCCCAGCAATCTGTGTTTTTCTCCACCACAGCATTAGGGGTGCCATTTTGGCTTTTACACCACATAAGCCAACACATCACTTGTAATACATCTAATACAGAGGCAGGACTGGGTTCAGGCAGCTTCTGCACATCATGCTCTGCATTAGTGGTTGGCTCATAAGAGGGGCTGCCCCTTCCATGCTTGGTCAAGAATCGACCCTGGCTGGACTCTCTTCCACCTCTCTCAAACCCTGGCCTTGGTGTTACATGATGATAAAGGCAAATCCAATGAACATTTCCCACTCCAATTACACCCAGCCACTCAGCAATATTTTATACAGATCTGTCTTCTCCCGAAAATACCTGTGCACATGGTCCCCAGGATGTCACACTAAACTGGTGTCCTCTTGTTGTGGCAGCCCTTCTCAAGTCTAGGAGCCACTTATTTTAGACCTTCTTGGAACTCAGGCTTCCAACTTCTCACACTCACAGCCCAGGACCTCTCATCCAGTCTGACCATCTTTATCCACCTGCATGTCATTGACTTCCCCAAGTATCTCCTTCTGTGGCCTCTTCCCAAAGCTCTAGACAAATCCACACAGCAGACATCTCCTACAAGCCGGACATACAGAGCATCTCTGTGCAAGCCTATAATGTCAGCACAAACAGCACTCAAAACTCTTTTACATCCTCTCTGGAAATGTGCCCCTTAGGCTTCCCCATATCAGTAAGGGCACCATGACTTATTCACTCAGGCAATATGAGACTTAGGTCATGTGCTCAAACCCTATGATTACTCCATCAGCAAATCCCATTAGCTTTAGTTTTGGCTTTCTGATGACTCTCTGCCACCACCACTCCATCCATGTCACCACTGCCTCTCCCCTGGACCATGGTGTCAGCCCCTAACGCTAGTGATGGTTTTATAGCTAAATTGTATCACATCACTTTTCTATCCAAAGCCAGTTCAGGGATGCCTAGGTAGCACAGTGGGCTGATGCCCACTCTTGCTTGGCTCGGGGTCGTGAGACTGAACCCTGCCTTGGGGCTGCATGCTCAGCACAGAGTCCACTTGGGACTCTCCCTCTGTCCTTCCTCCCCTCAAATAAGTAAGTAAATAAATAAATAAATATTTAAAATAAAAAGGCGCCAACCTAAAGCTCCTCATTACACTCAGAAGTGGTTTGGTTTCTTTTTTTTTTTTTTCTTGAGGGGGTGGGGGAAGGTGTAGATTAGAGGGAATTTTATTTCTGTTGTTGACAGTCTTAAACATATTTTCAGGGGAACGAATAACAGGGATTCCTACTATATAATGCTCCCTTCCTCTGGTTCCAAGTACTATATTGACATGAAAATCCAACCATATCCTGTTGCAGCTTAAAATCCTTCCATGGCCCCCTGTTCCTCTTGGACAAATACCAAGATCCTGCTGTGGCCTGCAGACCCTGATCCACTCCCCTCCTCCCCCCACCCCAAGATTGCAGTGATGGAGAAAGGAGCCTAGATGAGAAGGGAAGAGCTCAAGCTAGCATTTCTGCCCTACCACCTCCTCCCAGCAGCCCAACATCCTAATTTCACCCACATGGAGTTCATCTCTTCAAAATATCCCAAATTCTTACTATATCACACCCCAATGTTGGACAGAACTAGGTCCCTTTACAACTCTGACTGCCATTCCTACCATCCTTCATTCTGTTCTCCCCATACCAGACTTTGGCAATTGCTTACACAAGCTCATTCCCCCTTATGGCCCTTACTATTTCTTTACCTGGATTCCATCCTTCCAGATCACCACATGATCACACATTTACTTTGCTTCTATGATATTCGAAGACATTGCCTGAGAGTGGCCCATCCTATCCATAATTGAGCCTGAGCTCTCTATCCCTTTTCTGTTTTATTATTTAAATTACATTAATTTGTTTGATATCTGCCTCCTCCACTAAAATAAAAACAAGGGAGAAAGGACTTTGGCAAACTCATTCACCACTGACCCACATTCCAGTCTTGGCTGGCAGCTCAAGCTGCCCAGAGCTGGCTCTGTGTGCTCGGCCTGTGTGCCTACAGAAAAACCTATCCTGAAACTACTTAGTGATGGCATCCCTGAGACACAGAAAAAAAGAGTTTAGCTAAGCATCTGAACGTGCTTTCTTTCATGCAATGAACCATTTGTAAGGACCTTTATTTCCCACACCTGTGCCTGAGGATTGCCTGAAGGATCGAGCAGGCATGAAATTAGAACTATTCCAATTGCAAATACACAGAAAGTCAAGAAGCATATTCCAGGAAGAAAGGAAGGAAGAGAGGGAAGGAGAGAGGAAAGGAAGGAAGGAGAGGGAAGAGAAAGCAAAGAAGCAAGCAAGTAAGCAGTCATCCAACAGTGTTTTCAGATACTGCTCAGGGAAGGATCTTTAAACAATGTTATTAGGGCACATTTTCTCTCCCATCTTTTGCCTGGCTTTTCCTCTTTGCAAAAGCTGTATTCTCTCCTGCTGTAAATATTTTCCCTTTATGCAGCAGGGGAGTAATAGCTGTCAATTCCAGGACTGTATTCATTAAGTAATTCCAGTGCAAAGAGGATTTCTTTCTTCCAACAGCCTTGCATCAATCCCAGGAATGACTCAAGGGGCCTATATGTCCACCACATACCTTGTTCAGGAATACAAGGACTACCTAGGCCTGAGTGCAGTGCTCACCCCCATGGTCTGTTAGCTGAAGAGCAACAGAGCTGGGCTGGACAATGTGCTAGGCAACCGAACTGAAGGAGTGGGAAACTCATCTCTAGTAAAACAAAACAGGATGCAATAAATGTCTCTTTTATCCCAGGTAAGACCAAGGTTTTCTATATCAACCTGCACACAACCTTTAGGTCTAGAAGAAAAATTTTGCACTCAGTAGAGATGAGGTGAGCACAAACCTCCCACTCTGTATCTGCTCCCACACAGACCCAGATGGACCTTCTATGTTCACAAAATGAATGAAACAAAGCAATCCAACATGCTCACAAATGCAGGAGAAGTCCTAAAGCCAATCCTCTAGGACAATGGCAGAAAGAAGTAAAGATCAAAAAGGCAAACTCAAAAGTGAATTAAACAGGTGAAAATGCCAGCATACTTATCTACAGTTCTCCCTTTGGAGTCATCCAGAATCAGAGTTTTAGAGACAAGTCATCCACAGATAACTCTCAAGTCATTTCTCTAGACTGACGACCTCTCCCCTGAACTTCACACTGGGGTGTCTAATTTCCTACATGTCAGCTCCACTAACATATTCAAGAGGCATCTCAAACCTATTACATATAAAACAAGAAGCGCTTATCTTCCCAGATCTGATCTTCTCTCTGTATCTTCTGCTCAGAGGTGGCAACTCCATTTCACTTCTCAGGCAAATAGCCTTGAACTTATCCTTAATTCTTCACTCTTCCCACCTGACATTCAAAGCTTCAGCCAACCATGTTAGCTCTGCTTCAAAATATACAAAAAATTGAACTAGACCTGGCATTTCACCACTGCCACCTGGCCCAAGTCACCAGCATTCCTACCTGGGCCACAGTAGCAGTCTCTCAGCTGGTCTTCTGACCTTTGCAGTCAGTGTCCAATCCAGAAGCCAGAGTGATCCTGATAAAAAAGAAAATAAAAGGTAAAATCATGTCACGCTTCTGTTGTCAAATCTCTGTTACATGCCCATCTCATGAAGACAAAAGTCAAATCCAAGGAGCCCTGTGTGATTGGTCTCTGGTGCCTTCGTGACATCAGTTTTGCTACTAGGCTCCTCATTCATTCAACTTAAGTCAACTTGGCATTCTTTTTTTTTTTTTTTTTTTTAACATTTTATTTATTTATTTGAGAGATTGAGCATGAGCAGGGGGAGGGGCAAAGCAAGAGGGAAAAGCAGACTTCCTGCCAAGCAGAGAGACTGATTTGGGGCTCTATCCCAGGACCCCAGGATCATGACCTGAGCTGAAGGCAGACACTTAACCGACTGAGCCACCCAGGTGCCCACCTCTGTAATCTTGTCAGTCCTCATATACACCATGCATGCTCCTGCTGAAGGCTTTTGGACTAGCAGCTTTTTCCACCTCCAATCCTCTCCCCCAAATATCTTTACCTTCTTAGTTCCAAGCAGCCCAAATGCACCCTCCATGCTATTTTTCACTTTTTCTCTAGATCACATCTCTCCATTGATGTATATAAATGCTTTATTGGTTTGCTTATTCCTTGGGTCTCCTCGGCAGATTATAACCTCTATGAGAGTGGAGGTTTGTGTGTGTGTGTGTGTGTGTGCGCGCGCATTTTGTTCACCGCTATATCCCTAGTGCCTGGAACTGTATCTGGTATGTAGTAGGTGCTCAATAAATATATGCAATTAATATATGCTAAATTAATCAATTATCTATCTGTAAATTTCTCTTGCCCAAGAAAAGAAAAAGCAAAGTATATGGCTTAAAGAAAAATCCTCTATTGCCTCCTCCTGCTCTTTCTCATACACCTACTTTAAGAAGCAAAAAACCTTTTTAAGAGCATCTGTTTTTGAGCCCAATATAATCAAAGAATGTATTAAATAAGAACTGTTTGAAATAAGAAACAAACATAGCAAAATTAAATATATAGTAACTGAAATAAAATCAGTAGATATACATAAAATCAATTCATGACATAGAGAATAAACTTGAGAAGCATCCCCCAAATAAAGGCCAAAATGAATAAAGTTGTAAAAAAATACATGCAGAAAGAGAATGGCATACTCGAAGGACAAATCTGGGACAGAAAACCCACCAGTATAAGAATAAATGTATAGATGAGAAGCAATAATAGGAAGTAGGAGAGGATAAAATATTGCAGAGCTAAAAAAGCAAACTTGACATCAGAAATCGATAGTTTAACATCTTCTAGAGAAACTTAACAAGTAGAAATAAGTATTATTACATGGCCTCATAAAAATTTAGAACTTAGAAAATTTTTTAAGGAGTCCTAAAATCAACCAAACCGGAGGACAAAAACCAGCTACAGTTTCTCTTCCAATATCTCCTCTATAATAATAAATGCCAGACAACAAAGCAGTTTATAGCACATGGAGGAGGAAAGTTTATGATTTAGGAATTTTATAAATATCTATGTGCTATTCATGTTAGGATAACATCTGTTAAATAATTACACCTGTAAATGAAGAATGTTATAAAAATACCAGCTAGAAGATGAAAAATAAATTTACCACCCAATAAGTTTTTTACAAAAATTGAATGATGATATAGTCCAGCTCAGCAAGAGGCTAATAAAACTGTAAGTTCAAAAACTGAAGGCATTTAATAGAAATAACTATCAGTACTATAAAAACTGGTTAAGTGCCTAGAGATAATTCAATAAATACATAATAGTTATGAGGAAAAAATATAGTCTAACAAATATCTTAATTGTTACAATTATGGTAACTGAATACAATGCAAAACATACATTTATTGAAAAAAAAGGACATGTTATTCCAAAAGATTTAGTTTTTTGTGTGTTAACTTCCAGATTAAATTCATAGGAGGATAAATCTGGGTGCACACTGAGGGAGTAGATAATGGGAGGGAAAAATGAAAAGCAAGAAACTAAATTGTCCTTAAAATGTTAATGTAAGTGCTAGTAGAACTTAAAAGAGACTACCTCCCTTCAATATATAAAATTTTGGAATAAACCTAACAAATATGTGCAAAACATGCATGGAAAAATATAAAACTCTTTTGAAAGACACTAAAGACTCAAAGAGAAAGAAATGTCATGTCTTGGGTCAGAATACTCAATTTTTTAAAAATTTCATTTCTTCTCAAATTGAACTTTGAATTAAATGCAATTCAATCAGAATTTAAAAATCCCAGAGATTTTTAAATACAACTTGGAAAGTTGATTCCAGACTGCATATGGAAGAGTAAAAAGCAAGAACAGCCTTTGAAAGACAAAAAAATAAAAAGATTTTCACTACCAGATCTTAGGACTTATCATAAAACTGTAGTGATTGAACACCATAGTGTGGCACTGATGTAGGGATAGAAAATGAAATAGAACAGAGATGACACTCTAGAGCCTCTCGTACATAAAAATGTGATGTATGGCAGAGGTGGCATTAAACATCATAAGAGAAAGAATAGATGTTTGATATCTGGTGCTAAGACAACTTTTTCCACATGGGAAAAATAAAATGGATTCCATATCACAGCACCCTCACCACACCAAAGGATTAAAGACTTGAATTCAAAAGTCAAAACCTAAAAAACTTAAACATATAGGAGAATATCACTATGGTCTTGGGTAAGGAAGAACTTCTTAAATAACATGAAAAAAAAAAAGAGGTAATGAGAGAAATTATCAATATAGGGACACCTAGGTGGTTCAGTGGTAGAGCAAATATCTGCCTTTGGCTCAGGGCATGATCCTGGCATCCTGGGATGGAGTACTGCATTGGGGTCCCCACGGGGAGCCTGCTTCTCCCTCTGCCTATGTCTCTGCCTCTCTCTCTGAGTCTCTCGTGAATAAATAAATAAAATATTAAAAAAAAAGAAATTATCAATACATTCAACTACCTTAAAATTAAGAACATCTATTCATAGAAGGATACCATGAAGAAAACTTCATACAATGCTAGTTGGATTGTAAAATGTCCAACTACTTTGGAAAACAGTTGGACACTCTCTTAAAATTTAAATGTACATGGGTCATACACCGAACCATTCTACTGCTAGGTATGCCAAGAGAAAAAAAAAAACACAAGTTTACTCACAGGCTTTTATGAATGGCTTTGTTTTTCATAGCCTACAAATGGAAACAATGCAAATATACAACAAAAGGGGAATGAACAGGAGCACCTGGGTAGCTCAGTCAGTAAAGCATCCACATTTAGCCCAGGTGGAGCTCCCTGCTCAGCGGGGAGTCTGCTTCTCCCTCTCTCTCTCTGCCCTTCCCCCACTGCCATTCATGAACATGCTCTCTCTCTCTCTCTCTCTCAAATAAATAAACAAAATCTTCTAAAAAGGGGGGGGGGGATGGATAAACAAATTGTATCATACCCATAGAACTGAATATTATTCAGTAATAAAAATGAATTAACTATATATGCAATAACATGAATGAATCAAAAATAATTGTGTTGAGTGAATGGAGCCAGACAAAACAGAATACACACGGTATGCTTACATTTGTATAAAACTCTAAAAAATCTAAATTAATCTACAGTGACAGAAAGTAGATCAATGGAGATGGGAGTGTAGGAAACAAGAGAAAAGGATTACTAAAAGGTACAAGGAAACTTTTGGGAATGCTGAATAAATTCACTATCTTGATTGTGTTAATGGTTTCATATGTATGCAGATGTCAAATTTTATTTAGTTGTACATTTAAAATATGTTCAGCTTATTGTATGTTAATTATAACTCAAACTTTTTTTTAAAAGATATCATAAAGAAAGTAAAAAGACAAGCCAAACACTGGAAGAAGACTATATACCCATATAACCATCAAAGAAATAGTGTTCATATTTTTTAAATTCCTTGAACCCAATGAGAATAAAGCAAATAATACAGGAGAAAAATAGGCAAAAGACACAATAGGCATTTCACAGAAGAGGGACTACAAATGATAAATAAACTAATAAGAAGATGCTCAGTCTGATTAGTAATCAGGAAAATATAATTTTAAAATGATAACAATGTACCATTTTACTTCCATATATTTATAAAAAACTGAAAGTATAACAATACAAAGCACAGAAAAAGATGCAGGTCAATAAAAACTCTTAGAAATCCCTAGGAAAATTAAAATGGTATGCCACTTCAAAAACCAATGCAACCTTGGGCAGCCCGGGTGGCTCAGCGGTTTAGCGCCACCTTCAGCCCAGGGCGTGATGATGTGGGGATCCCACATCAGGCTCCCTGCATGGAGCCTGCTTCTCCCTCTGCCTGTGTCTCTGCCTCTCTCTCTGTCTCTCTCATGAATAAATAAGTAAAGTCTTTTAAAAAAATGCAACCTTAACATTAAAACTGAAGTTCTTCATACCCCGTAACCCAGTAAGTATATCTGTTCTCAGGAACAGACTTTAAAGAATTCTTGCATGTGCACATTAGTAGACGCCTACAGCAGCATTCATAGAAGGATTATCTATAATAGTAACAAACTGGAAAAAAACTCAAATGCTCATCAACCAGAGAACAGATGAATAAATTGTAGTATATTCTTTCAACCAAAAATTTATCAGGATAAATATGGATATACTATATCTAAATGCAACAACACAGATAATTCATAGAAATATCATATTGCAGAAGTACCAAGTTGCATAGAGTGGGATACAATTTTTTAAAAACTAGAAAAAGCAAAAGTAAACAAAATATTGCTTAAAATGCAAACATATGTGACGAAACTTTAAAAATAACTTCAATGTGCAAGTCTTTCATCTCCTTGGTTTAATGTATTCATAGTTATTTTATTCTTTTTGATGCCATTACAAATGGGATTGTTTTCTTAATTTCTCTTTCTGATGATTCATTATAGAAACAGATTTCTGTATTTTAATTTTGTGTCCTGTGCCCTTACTGAATTAATTTATTAGTTTTAATAGTTTTTTTGGTGTAGTCTTTAGGGTTTTCTATATATAGTATCATGTCATCTGCAAATACTGATGGTTTTACGCCTTCTTCACTGACTTGGATGCCATTTATTTCTTTTTCTTATCTGATTGCTGTGGTCAGAACTTTCAATACTATGTTGAATAAAAGAGGCAAGAATGTGCATTCATGTCTTGTTACTGATCTTAAAGGAAATGCTTTCAGTTTTTCATCTTTGAGTATCATATTAGCTGTGGGTTTGTCATATTTGGTCTTTATTATGGTGAGATATATTCCCCCTATACCCACTTTGTTGAGTTTTTATCATAAATTGATGTTGAATTTTGTTAAATTCTTCCTCTGGATTTATTAAGATGATCATATGATATTTATCTCTCATTTTACTAATGTGATGTATTACATTGATTGATTTGTAGATATTGAGTCATGCTTGCATCCTTGAATAAATTTCATTGGATTATGGCATATTATTCCTTTAATACACTATTGATAATATTTGTATCTATGTTCATCAGTGATATTGGCCTATACTTTTTTTTTTCTGTGGTGTTGCCCAGTTTTTTGGTCTCAGGGTAACACTGGCCTCATAGAATGAATTTGGAAGCATTCCATCCTCTTCGAGTTTTTGGAAAAGTTTGAAAAAATAGATATTCTTTTTTAAATGGTTGGTGGAATTCACATGTGAAGTCATCAGGTCTTTGACTTTTGTTTGTTGGGAGTTTTTGTTTCTTGCTTTTTGTTTTTAAGATTTCTTTATTTATTTGAGAGAGAGAGAGAGAGCAGAGAGACAGAGGGAGGGGGAAAGAGAAACTTTAGTAGACTCCTTGCTGAGCTTGGAGCCCATTGCAGAGCTTGGTCCCATAATCTCAAAATCATGCTCTGGACCAAAACCAAGAGTCAGATGCTTAACTGACTGCACTGTCTAGGGGCTCCGAGAGTTTTTGACAACTGATTCAATTTCATTATTAGTAATCAAACTGTTCAGATTTTCTATTTCTTCTGACTTGGTCTAAGAGAACAATAAATCCCAAAGACTGGAGCTTACCAATGAAAAAAAGGCTAAAAAGAACACACCAGTGGATATACTGGGCTAGGATTCCATTAAGTTGAATGCTGATGTTCTGGTTAAGCTGGATTCCAGGTAAGCTGCATGGTTCCAGTTACCAAGGTAATATAATAACATAGATTTATTTTTATAACCTACATGTGTGCTTCAATATTTTTTATGTATCAAGTGCTACATTAAAAAAAAAACATTTGAAAGAAAAATTTTATACTTCTTAGCATGATAAGGAGCAGTCAGTTAATATACAGATAAACAAGAAAAATGTTAGAAATGCAGTAGATAAGTTGTCAGGTACCAAAGAAGAATTTACAAAAGACCAAATGCACCAAGAAAATAAACGTGGAAAAAGATTCAGTCTCAACTAAAATCCAGAAAATTGCCTCTTGAAGACACATATTACTCCCAATTAAATTATCAGCTATTGTATAGTTATAATTCTATTATACACTTAAAATCCTAAAAGTTTAATATACTAGTATACTATTGAAAAGTCAATTATCAAGACATTTTAGCATCTGAAAATATTCTTACTTTAAGAATATCTTACCTTTGCTAATCTTTATTTTTATAGTTTATTCATCATAGTGAAAAGTAAATTAAACAATATAAAAATATTAAGAAAACCATCATATATATCTATCTCCTCAAAGGCATAAAAAATGGAAAGTTTTGAACATTATATAACAAAAAAAGCAATGTGTATAAACTCTAGATAAAAAAATATAAGGATGTATACACATCAAGATGACAACCATTCTTTTAAAAAGAAACAAGCCTATAAAAAGTCATGTAACTAAATACTCCAGAATTATAACAATAGTTTTGTTGGGTTGATAACACTATAAGTAATTTTTTACTTTTCTCTACATTCCAAGATTTTCATATTTTATTTCTTTTATCATTTAAGAAAGTTAATAAGAAAATGAAAAACTAATGCTTAAATATCAGGCTTATCATTTACAAACAAATTAGTTTTACCTCCCCCAAAGTTGTAGGAATATTATCCAAGCTGGTACTAAAGAAAAGCAAACACCAAAAAATAAATAAATAAATACTTAAAAAAAGAAAACCTAACAAAGTGAATTTAAATCCCTGTAAGAATTAAAAAACAGAAAGAAAGTTAAATTTAGTTAGAATGGTGGATAAAATTAATAGAGAAATATTTCCTTGAATTCATATAAAAGGACAACACAAAGAAAAAAAGTTGCAATGGCCTTTTTCTCTCCACACAGAATGATTCATTTTTTTAGAGGGAGCAAAGAAAAGAACATGAACCCCTAAAACATATTTCTCAAGTAAGAAAGTACATCCATTTGAACTTGACTTTTTGAGGTATACACATTTTTAAATAACAGGACACAAAGGTGGGAAGTTAATGTGCCTATCTATTAGCAGACAGCTGCTTATAATTTTGGTTTAGAGTTGGAACACTATTCTTGGAATAACCAGTTGTGTTCAATTTATAACAGATGTAACCAAGTGTTTATTACAGTAAAATGCTAGTTTCCGTAAGTCAAAAGTTCAATGAATAAACAAGCCCTGTATGTAAGCAGAATGACATTTATTGTTCCGAACCAAAGAATTCACTCTAATCAGTGGTGGACATTAATTATTCCATTAACTACAGTGTTCTTAATTTTATTCTACTTGGAAGAAAGGGGGAAACTAGCTCATTTGGTAAGTTATATTTAATTATGTCTTATTCTCATAGATCCCATATATGATTGCAATCATAAAGTTAAACATAGGGAAATACCTAAACCTTTCACATGAATCAACATTTCACCCACATGACCATCTTTAATCTAAAGAGGGAAAAAGTCTGACTCAAGTCTTAGTTCACAGGGTCTCCATAGTCCTTACATAGAACAGACACCAAATCATGCCAGCCTTCCTGCCAAAGAGGCTTTCTATATGTCTTTTAACGGGTGTCCCTGACTATACTGTTGCCCATTTAAGCCCTTCTCACAGACCATTCTCAGGGCAAGTTTCCAGAAAGACTCAGACTCAGTCACACTATTTTATGAAAACCTTCAGTTTTCAGTACTGTTCTCCCGCATGGGCTGAGTCAGGGTGCAGACAGCAGGGTAGCTAGAGTCAAAATCCAAAGTTCAGAAGGGTAGAAAACTGCCAGAAACATCAAAGCAGTTATAGTGGAAGACATAAGAGGGAAAGAAGACCAGTAATGTCAGCAGGCTGGAGGTAAGCACTTTGCGAGAAAAGCTGGTGTAAAATACTGGGTATAAGAGGGATCCCACTGTGTAAAAGTGAGGCAGACACAATGGCTTTAGTAGTTGGAAGACCAGACTTGGAGGGCTTCAACTTCCACTCAGGACCAAGGTCATGGCCAGATGTGCGAGTTCTCCTGGGTGTGGGACAGTCTGCAGGCAGTCATCAGATAAACACAGCAAGTCTTTCTGGTGCATCAATTAACTCAATGACAAGTAATCAAAGCATAACTCATATTAAAATAATTACACACATATTATGGAGGGGAATACAAAATTAGATAAATTTTTAAGTTGCAACACAAGGGCTTAAATAAATTTTGATGGGCTTTTTCTTTAACCATTTATATGAATTCAAGGAAGTATTTCTTTATTAATTTTATCCACCATTTTGAACCCAAGTTTGGTAGTATGACTTCATTCTCTTCCTCCCTTAAGGATATTTACTTAGGAGTAAAATTGAAGAGAATCTGCTAAGTTACCCAATATGGCAATAAAAATCTTCCACAATCAGCTTCTTCCATACCATTCAACCTTATCTTCCCCTATAATAAATAAATCTTCCCCTACAGTCAATCAATCTAATAACACTGTGAAAAAAAAAAAAAAAGAAGCTTGAACAGCATTTTAAGAATACTAAAAACTGGCGTACCAAGGTGGTTCAGTCCTTAAGCGTCTGCCTTTGGCTCAGGTCATGATCCCAGGGTCCTGGAATGGAGCCCTGCATCAAGCCCTGCATCAGGCTCCCTGCTCAGCGGGGAGCCTGCTTCTCCTGTTCTCCCTGCCATTCCCCCCACTTGTGGTTCTTTCTCTCTGTCAAATAAATAAATATTTTTTAAAGAATGCTAAAAATTCTAATTCTACTAATTCTGTGTAAAAAATGTACAAGTATTGGGACACCTGGGTGGCTCAGTTGGTTAAGTATCTGCCTTCAGCTCAGGTCATGATCTCAGGGTCCTGGGATCCAGTCCCACGTTGGGCTCCCACTCTGTGGGGAGTCTACTTCTCCCTCTGCCTCTGCCTTTCCACCTGGCTCATGTTCTGTGACTCTCTCAAATAAATAAGTGAAATCTTTAAAAAACAAGTTTTAAAAATGTATAAGTATTATGTTCTCTTTTGTATAATTTCAAAAATTCAGAGGAGTTACTCATTAGCCAATCTTGACTGTTGAGAAACCTCAAAGCAGGATTAAATGTGCAAAAATGGGGATGCCTGGATGGCTCAGGGATTGAGTGTCTGCCTTCGGCTTGGGGCATGACCCCGGGGTCCTGGGATCGAGTCTTGCATTGGGCTCCCTGCATGGAGCCTGCTTCTCCCTCTGCCTGTGTCGCTGCTTCTCTCTGTGTGTCTCTCATGAATAAATAAAATATTTTTTAAATGTGCAAAAATGAATGTGAACAGCAAAAAGTGATAATGCAAGTTACATGCATTAAAGTTCACATATTTTTGTCTTAGAAGAGACCAATGTGCCATTACTATTTGTCTATTTTTAAATTTGTACATAAAGCCCTAATAAGGTGACTTTTTTTTTTTCATTTTCCTAGGACACACCAGCTAAGAAGCAGATAATTAAATAATCAGAGGGGGAAGGGTGATACTGCTGGGAACAGGTGCACTGACAAACCAGAAGCAGCAGTTTACAGTGACAGCAAGAGTTAGAAACTAATCAACCAGACACAATCATAAAAAAGCAAAAAAGTTTAGGGCCATTCAGTGCATAAAGAGATCAAACTTATCAGTAGCCTAAGAAAGTGACACGGTCCCTGAAAATCAAACAGGCTGATGGTCTTGGTGGTGGATTCCTCAATATCCACTTGACCCCAACTTTTTTTAAGATTTTATTTATTCATTCATGAGCGACACAGAGAAAGAAGCAGAGACATAGGCAGAGGAAGAAGCAGGCTCCCCGTGGGGACCCAATGCAGGACTAATCCCCAGGATTAGGCAGATGCTCAACTGCTACGCCACCCAGGCATCCCAACTTGACCCCAAATTACAACAAGTTCATCAGTCTCTGCTGGCCAGTGACCAGTCTAAAAATGGGCATGTGAATCCATCCTGGCCAACGAGATCTGTGTGATGTTCCCTCAAGAATCCATTGGCCATTGGCCACAGATAGAGAATTGTGCCAAACACAATGGGAGGGCAGAATTAAGCAAGGAACAGAGGAACATCTAGACCCAAGATACAGGACCAGAAACCTGCCCATCAGGAACTGTAATATATGAACTATAGTATCTACTCATTGAAGCCTTTTTCATTTGGGATTTCCATTCCACGCAGTCCAAAGCTTCTCATTACACAGACTAAGCTCAAGACCTGGCTGCGGCACTGTGAATGACTTGGAGTAAGTTACTTAATTTCTTTGAGCCTCAGAGTCTTCATTGATAAAAGTTTCCTCATTGACAATTGTGAAAATGAAAGGAGAAATTTTAAAGAGAAAACAGAGCAAAAGCATATTGCATCACATACGGTCTGCTCCTGCAAAGGCTAGCACATCCCAAAAATCAAGACTATAAATAGACCATACTCCAGAAGCTAGATACATTTGGAAAATATTTTTATCCAGGTTAATTTTAAGATAATGAATAATAAATATTAAGAAGCTTTTTCTTTAACATGACAATGAGTTATCCTATTCCAAGAGCTAATAATAGATTTAATGGAAAGAACAAAAGCTATTAATACATATAACATATTGTAATTTATATATAATTTGAATTGTAAAATACACAACAGAATTTACCATCTAAACCATTTCTTACAAGATTTATTCTTTTTTTTTTTTTTAGAGAGAGTGAGAGAGAAAGAGAGAGAGCACACGAGAAGGACAGGCAGAGGGAGAGAGAATCTCAAGCAGACTCCATACTGAGCCCAGAGTCCAATATGGGGCTTGCTCTCAATACCCTGAGATCATGACCTAAGCAGAAACCAAGAGTCAGACGCTTAACTGACTGTGCCACTCAGGCACTCGCACCATCTTAACCATTTTAAGTGTATTGTTCAGTAGCATTAAGTACCTTCACAGTGTTGGGTTCTCATCACCACCATTTAACCCACAACTCTTTTCATCTGACAAAGCTGATACACTGTACCTGTTAAACACTAACTCCCCAAACTCTATCCCCCCAGGCCATGGCAACTACCATTCTACTCCTGTCTCTGTGAATCTGACTACTCAAGGTGCCTCATAATATTTGATTTTTTTTTTTTTGGTAACTTGCATCTTTCACTTAGCATAATGTCCTCAAGGATCATGCCTATGGTAGCATGTGTCAGAATTCTCTTCCTTTTAAAAACTGAATAATATTCTAGTGTGTGCGTGTGTGTGTGTGTGTGTGTGTGTGTGTGTGTTTACCGCGTTTTGTTTATCCATTCATCTGTCAATGGACACTTGGGTTGCAATAGCAAAATATTTTTAAAGCAAAAAAGATAGGAAATCTGAATAGAAACAAGAATAATAAAAGAAAATATAGGAAACCTTGTGTATCTGATTTAATGCAAAAGAAAAATTCCTCCCCAAAGGCAAACACTCTGATGCCTAAATGAGGAAATTTTTCTTGAAATTTTTAACACCTTACTTATACTAAAGGTAAACATACTAAGAGAACATTTTTAATTACCTTCGTTGGTTTGGATTGGTTTAGGTAAGAAACAGCAGGGATTATTGATTTACCTTTATTTACTTTTATAAGCATTGGAAAGGAGTAGCATACCCCAGCAGTGACAGCAATGGCAGGATTTCATCATGTTTTTTTTTAAAAAAAAAAAAGGATTAAAAGATGTTATTTATAAGAGTGACCCTGACTCCAACAGATAATAATAATGTTTTACCTATTATTTTACCCACATGCTGCGCAGTGCATGGGGTCTATCAGAGGCAGGCAGGTGAAAGGTGACAACTCTACGACATTAAATTAAAATAATACTGGGAACAGGAAGCCCTAACCCACTTTCCAATTTGCCTAGTGATTGCACTTTTTGGGCAGAAGTGGTCAGGATGGGATGAAGGAGTGGGTTCTGATGGCAATTTGGAAGTTCTATCTGACTTTTCAAGGGCACTCCCTCAGGGAAACTGGCTAATTTCCCAGATGTTTTATGAAATTCTCACATATTTCATTCTAAAAATGATTTTTTAATGGGCCTTAAAAACTAGGGCTTAAAGACAACAAAAGCCTATACAAAATTGTGTGCGTAGAAGCTATTATTAATACCCTGAATCCAAAAATATTCCTAGGGTCTTTGATAAGTTAAAAAGGTGTCAGTGGAATTCATACCTTTTCATTTTAATTTTCTAAGCAAAACCTAGACTCTCAGGTTTTTCATCCCTTAGAGAACATGAGCCATTTCTATATGGTTGACCTGTGAATGTTAGTATAATAATAATTCTAGGCTTAAAGTGGCTAATATACTTATATTGAATTTTTATCTCTGAAATTTAGGATGGCTTTTCCTATCCCAGAACAGAGTATTCTCATAGTATCTCCAAGAGGTAGCTTTGAAACTCCAATATCTTTTTTTGTTTAACCAAATGGAAAATTGAAGGCAAAGAGAAGTGTTTAGGGCAGGTAAAAAAAAAAAAAAAGTGGAAAGGAGCTAACAGGTTTTCTGGATTCCTGTGACCTCTACTTTCATCTCTGGGGAAGTCCTTTCTGTGATGCTACAATACTTCAGCCCGGTCCCTCAGCCGGTCTCACCTCCTGTTGCCCCGGGCCATTCTTTTCATCGCTCTAGTCAGCTGGACCTCAAAATCCAGCACAGAGCTCATTCTCACAAAAAAAGATTTTTAAAAATAACTCTTGGTATTCCAATTGGTTTCTTTATTCAACACTTCTCTGGGATCCAGATATTTTATTGTTGTTTACTGTATGTTATTGTAAAATCTTGGTAAGCAATGACTCTTTAAAATTTTAATTTTATTTTATCAAGTCACACACATTGGTTAAATGGGTTAAATGCTATTGCAAAGTTTACAAACAAAAAATATCATGACATCCTCTCATCCTTTTCCCAAATCAACTCTCTTCTGTCCTGGAGGCAAACACTTTTGAATTTCTCAGCTATTTGAACTGGTGTTTACCTATCTCCTCATTTCCACATAATATGTATATACAGCTATTTCTTGATTTAATGAGGCAAACTTCACATAACATAAAGTTAACCATTTTAAAGTGAGTAATTTAGTGAAATTTAGTACATCCACAATGTTGTACAATCACCACCTCTAACTAGTTGCAAAATATTTCCCTCATCTCAAAGTAAAACCTCTTATCCATTAAGCAATTTCTTCCCATTATTCTTCTCCTCAGTCCATGGCAACCACCAATCTGTGTTTGATCTCTATGGATTTATCTATTCTGAATATTTCCTTTAAATAAAGTTATTCAATATATAAGCTTTTGGGTCTGGCTTCTTACCATAATGTTCCGGAGGTTCATCATGCTGTAGAATGTATCACCACCTCGTATCACCTTATTATGGCTGAATAGTATTCTGTTGTTTGCACACACATGTGCAAATACATGTACTTGTTTGAATACTTGTTTTCAGTTCTTTTGGGTATGTACTTAGGAGTGGAATTGCAAGTATATATGGTAATTCTATGCTTAGCTTTTGGAGGAGTCATCAAGCACAGGCACTTATCTTGTGTACACATTCTAACTAAATTAAATTGAATGGAAGGCCTTCCTTTTAATTAAGTTTGCATTTTGCTTGCTTGTTTTCCTTCCTTCCTTCTCTCTCTTTCTCTCCAGGTTATATGGCTCCTGATACGCCTCCCTAGATGCTCCAAAATGACTTATTCAATAGATACTTCATCTATGTAAACCCAGATATTTCTAGAAGAAAATATTGTAAAGAATATAGTCCTTTTTAACAAAGAGAAATCCTATCATTTATCTTCTTTCACTAAACAGATATCAGTTTTTAAAAAAGTATAGATTTTTCCTTGCTTTCCATCTCTGTATTCCACATCCGACTAGTCTTGATGCTTCCCCACCTACATACTCTTCTCCCAAGATAAAGGATTTATCAGTAACTAAAAAATAATGCAATTTTAAAACTGCTTTAAGCTTATGATGAATAACAAAGCAAGCAAAAAGAATTATTTAAACATGGAAAAAACAAATTTGAGACAAATCCTGAATCATAAAATATTTCCCTGTGACACAAAACTTGCTTATAAACAAATGGCTTTTCAGGATATTTTCTGCTATCCTATAAACCACATTTAAATATTTTGAAAAAGGGGGATCCCTGCGTGGTGCAGCACTTTAGCGCCTGCCTTTGGCTCAGGGCGCGATCCTGGAGACCCGGGATCAAATCCCACATCGGGCTCCCGGTGCATGGAGCCTGCTTCTCCCTCTGCCTATGTCTCTGCCTCTCTCTCTCTCTCTCTCTCTCTGTGACTATCGTAAATAAATTTAAAAAAATTTTTTTAAATAAATAAATATTTTTGAAAAAGAAAACTGTTTTCCTAGGTACAAAGATATTTAATAGATGAAGGGCCATTTCAGAGGCAGTCACTTATGTTAACTATTGGCACCACACTATGAGGATACAAGGTGAGGAGGGACAGACACTTGAGTGTATTGTGCACCTACTGAATCATACCCTGATGAGGCTAAAATGGGGGAAAAAAAAAAAAAGAGGATTTATGCTAACCAACAGGAAACCCTGACCATAATGACTCTAAATGACACTAAAACCAGCTCCAGAAAGTTAAGAAACCCATAGGAAAAATGTTTTTAAAAGACCACATATTTTAATAGGATTTATATGTAATCTGCTATGATCATTGCTATGAGGATCCGGGTCTCATTATCAAGATTAGCTGCACTGTTCCTGAACAACTGGTTTGCTTTTAGATTGTAGACACAGTGAATCATGTCACCGATGATGCTTTTACCTTTGCATTGGCTGCTAATGAGCTCAGAGCCCAACTTTATGACCTACATCTCTGAGGAGGAAGATTTCACAGCATACATTCTGTATGCTAATCTCATCTTAGGGTCACTGTCTTCTTACTCCTGTTTCCACTCTCATTGTACATATCTTTATTGCTCAGACTTAAAACTTAAAGGAAGAACGTAAGAACATAAAGAAATCAGCATCTCCAGCCATCCCAATCCCAACTGGACTTGTGATTTTTAGAACTCTAACCTTATTTGGTATCTTTCCAGCAATCTATAATCATTCAAGTTTAGGGTGATCTTAGGGTGACCTTTACTGTTGTGCTTGAAAGCATCAGCACAACTTGCTGGGCTTCATTTTCCCTCAGTAATCAGGAGGCAAAATTCTTGCCTTATCACATGGTTGTGATGGATAGCTTATACAATCCATGCCAAGAGTTTAGTACTCTATCTGGACTATACTAAGTGCTCAATAAAAATCAGATCTTAGGGGCAGCCCCGGTGGCTCAGCGGTTTAGTGCCACCTTCAGTCCAGGGCGTGACCTGGAGACCTGAGATGGAGTCCCATATGTCAGGCTCCCTGCATGGAGCCTGCTTCTCCCTCTGCCTGTGTCTCTGCCTCTGTCTCTCTCTCTCTCTCATGAATAAATAAAAAAATCTTTAAAAAAATCAGCTCTTATTAGCTACTATATATTAACAAGTCCTCCTGAAAGCTGAATTTAGAGGAAAAAAATATATATACATATAATATATGTATATAAAAGCAAAATCCAATGTACTTCCTTTAAAAATGCACTGGCACAGGGGTAGCCAAGTATTTCTTAATACCAAGAAGCATTCTGAGTTCAGAGAAACCTGGAGATAAGGTGAAGAGGTAAAGACCGCAAGTGCAGGCAACTTTCTCAAAAAGACAGGTTGTAAAAAGAAGGGCAAAGTAGACAACGAGTTTAGTATTTAAGGAAAATGCTATTTTCATGCATGGTTTTTGTTTATTTGTTTAACGTGTGTTTGTGCATGTTTGTGTTTTTATGATGGGTGAATCATGTGGAGTGCCTGGATGGCTCAGTTGGTTAAGCTGTGGACTCTTGATTTCCTCTCAGAGGTCATAGTCTTGGGGTTGTGGGAATCAGCCCTGCCTCAGAGAGAGCTCAGCTGGGAGTCTGCTCGTGATTCTGTCTCTCCTTCCCTCTCTCTCTGCCTCTTCCCAACCATGCTCCTGCGTGCACACACACTCTCTCCTTCTCTCTTCCTCTACCCTCCTTAAAAAAAAAAATGGGTCAAACATGAATATACACCATGACAGGCACAGGGACAATGACAAGTATAAACAGACCTTACATATGAGAAGTTGAAAATGTGAAGAAAATGAAAAATAAGGACCTTAAAGAACTATGGATTGTGTCAAAGATTTTTTTTAAAAAGCCACATGTCACTTTGTATTTATGTGTTTATAAATACCCTTCAATTTACATGATGCAGATACAAAAAAAGCTGCTCCTAGTAAACTAGATCACTTTCCCCTATTGACTTACAGCTTTCCCCCATTGACTGTGCAATATTCTGTGTTTAATGTTGGTCCATACTGGAGATGAGGATGAGAGACAATCTCCAGATGGAGAAGTTGGTTGTAAAGGTAATACTTGGGAAGGTCCAGCAAATTTCATTTTATTCAAAAAAAGACAAAGCATGCAAATGACATATCAGATAAAGGGCTAGTATCCAAGATCTATAAAGAACTTATTAAACTCAACAGCAAAGAAACAAACAATCCAATCATGAAATGGGCAAAAAACATGAACAGAAACTTCACAGAGGAAGACATAGACATGGCCAACACGCACATGAGAAAATGCTCTGCATCACTGGCCATCAGGGAAATACAAATCAAAACCACAATGAGATACCACCTCCCACCAGTGAGAATGGGGAAAATTAACAAGACAGGAAACAACAAATGTCGGAGAGGATGTGGAGAAAAGGGAACCCTCTTGCACTGTTGGTGGGAATGTGAACTGGTGCAGCCACTCTGGAAAACTGTGTGGAGGTTCCTCAAAGAGTTAAAAATAGACCTGCCCTACGACCCAGCAATGGCACTGCTGGGGATTTACCCCAAAGATACAGATGCAGTGAAAAGCCAGGACACCTGCACCCCAATGTTTATAGCAGCAATGTCCACAATAGCCAAACTGTGGAAGGAGCCTCGGTGTCCATCGAAAGATGAATGGATAAAGAAGATGTGGTTTATGTATACAATGGAATATTACTCAGCCATTAGAAATGACAAATACCCACCATTTGCTTCGACATGGATGGAACTGGAAGGTATTATGCTGAGTGAAGGAAGTCAATCGGAGAAGGACAAACATCATATGGTCTCATTCATTTGGGGAATATAAAGAATAGTGAAAGGGAATAAAGGGGAAAGGAGAGAAAATGAGTGAGAAATATCAGTGAGGGAGATAGACCATGAGAGACTCCTAACTCTGGGAAACGAACTAGGAGTGGTGGAAGGGGAGGAGGGCGGGGGGTGGGGGTGACTGGGTGACGGGCACTGAGGGGGGCACTTGAGGGGATGAGCACTGGGTGTCATGCTATATTTTGGCAAATCGAACTCCAACAAAAAATATACAAAAAATAAAAAAATAAAAATAAAACCACTTGACAAGGAGAAAAAAAAAGACAAAGCAGGTTTACCCTGTAAATGCAGGAAATCCTAATTGTGTATACTGAATTTGTTTTAATGTAATTTGTAATCCAAAATTTTTACATACAGAGTTGACTTAGCACAAAGGATGCCTAGCAAAAAAGGATGATGAGTTTACCTATTTAGAACCACTACAAAATGTATCTGTAAGAATCCAATACCAAGAGAATTTGATGATCAAACTAAGCCCTATATTTTACATTAGAGTTCTGTTTTACATGGATTTAGATAAAGTTATTGTTTCACATAAGGAGAAACTTTCACAATAAGGAGAAACTTTCCAAATGCCCTGAGCATACTTTTGCTGTATTTTGTGTGGACAAATCTACTAGTTCATATATTTTAATGATACATTCTCATCTAATGGAAGTATAAGCATAAATTGCTTATATATGGCATTAGTCAGAATGCTCCCATAAAAGCTTATCTAAGAAATGAAAAGAACAGTAGTGCCTTTCAAAACAGAAACATACTATTTGTAACATTTGTGCCACAATTTCTGCTTTTTTACCACTGTTAAAGTAAAAATACAGCTATTAACTTGCAACCTGAGGGAAAGTGTTTCCCTTTAAAATAAAACTTTTTTTAAAAAAAAGATCATGTCCTTCAAAAGTCATTTTGGTGAACTTCGTAATGTCATTTATCCTCTAAATAAAATGTTGTAAAAGTTATAGTGTCATGTAAGCTTTGTTTTTCTCTCACGGGCAAATTTAACATAAAATTTGGGTAATGTGATTTCTTCCTTTAGAATCAGTTCTATTTATTTTTTGTAAAGATCATGTCTACAGATGAGAGAAAATGAAATTCCCAAAGTTACATGATAGCCATCTGCTTCATGGTCATTTTAATACTCCCTGGTATATATTTGAAACTTTACATTGTGAAGCATAAAATAAATGTAAAACCTTATAGCTATATCAAAAAGACTCCAAAATTAAAACTTTTACCATTAAGTCGTACAATATTCAATAGTAAAGAGGAAGTAAGGTAAAATAAGAAATCACAGGCTCATCATAAATAATTTAGGACATTATATGTACAAACTCAAACTCTGGCCATAGTACTTTCATCAAATTTATTTACTCTTTCACTCACTTCATTGACTAAACAAATATTGAGCTAACCACCAAAGGGATAAAAATGAAGAGACCTCGCCTCTCTCCTCTACTATCAAAAGCAAGAGACAGACATGCAAATAACAGTTATAATATAATAAAATAACTATCATAATAGAAGTGCTTCCCTATCTTGTGAAAGCATAGGAGAAGAAGCTACCCTGGGAATAGAAGAACCACCCCACACCTTAATTGACAGGTCTCAGATACTGGTTATATATTTGGATAAGGTCAAAGAAAAAAATCTAAGATAAATGCAGATACCTGACTTGGACAACTAATTGAGATCTATCTCTGGGTAAGCAAATATAGAATGGGAAGTAGATCTGGAGAAATGGAAGAAGGAGTGATATTTCCAATTTGTATGTATTACAGATGAGATGCCTGTGACACAGGCAGGTAGGGTACCTAATAATTAGTGTATACGCAGGTCTGGTTTTGGAAGAGAACTCTAAGCTGAATAGATCTGAGAGTAAGTTTGAAGCCAAGGATATAAAGGAAATTGCCTATAAGTACCGGAGATCATGAAGCATTAATTTTGCTCAGGACTAGAATAATCTAAATTGACTATTTTTTAGAATCTTTTCAACTCCAGAATGACATACATATTCTAGTGGGAATTAAAGACTTTATTAGAGATACTGAAGAGTTTTAACAGCCATCTTGTGTAAGAATAACTCCTACTGCTAATGATGATCATGACAAAAATATCACCATGCAAATCAACACAAGCTCCTAGACAGAGAAAAATTAGGCAAAAACTTAATAATTAGACCATAGAAGAGCAGAACTTCCCAATTAACTGAAAACACGATCTGTAGAATGGTCGTGATTATTGAAATGACCATTCCTATGATGCTAGTAAACAGGAAAAGGGTTTTTTAAATGTTTGCTGATGTATTTTTAGAGAAGAACGGTATTTGGATCTGCCTTCTGGCCTGTGATAGTCTGCCTGGGTAGGAATCAAACTAATCTGCTGGAAGTACAAAAACAAAATTTCTGGTGATATAATAAAACTGAAATGATTAGTGACCGTGAATGGAAACCAACAGCTCTTGATATTGGCCTTCTGGTCTTAGAAATGGAGAAATGACTCAGTATGATAACCAGGAGCAAAAAGCCAAATGAATACAGTTTTACAGACCAGAACCTGTGCCCGATGGGCTAGCAAGAATAACCCCCGAGTATCTGAGCGAGTAAAGGCAGTCCAAAACACGATAGCTTCAAACAGTATTATTCAGTAATGCCCTAGCAACTGGCTCTCTGCGCTCCTACCATTTGCTATGTCAATTAATCCATGACATATCCCTCTCTCACTCTTTTCCAAACCGTTAGATCACAGTTGGAAACCTTGGCTTGACTTGGTTCCCCTTCCCCCTTAATTTGTAGATTCCTACTGACCTCCTGTTGCTAACTTTGGCTGCTCCCTACCTTCATCCTCTGAGATTACATAGAACCAAATGCTTGCCTGCCACACTCCACCCCAAGCACCCCTCTCTGCTGCTTTTGGCATACCAGGAGCAAATCTAACTCTTAAGAGGCAATTAAAGATTGAATAGGTAATATGCAAATTATTCTGAAAATACTCGATTGAGAGTAGTAAAAAATAAGGCATGCATTATTTAATTAAATGGTATTTATAACTTTTAATAATTAGATTATGGTTACATGTACAACTTCATCAAATTTTTAAAAAGTAGAAAAATGGCATAACATTTGATCTTTCACAGTAAACACATAAGTTCAAAGGCCCTACGAAAATAAAATTCAACTGCTTCTGACATTTGCAATGAATATTAATTTGGCTTCAATTATTTGTTAAAAGCTTCAAAGAAAAATGCCCTTGAAATAATGTAGGTTCAAAATAGATACCTGGTTAAGTTTCAGTTACATTACAACACAATCATTTTACATTTATCCACTAGCATTCAATTTCACATCCACCTCCTCTCTTCAGAACAGGGGTTTACTGCACAGCTCTGCAGTAACAAAGAATTTGCCAGCCCATTCATTCCTCGGCCCCATAATGGTGACTACAGTCCCACCTCAACAGGTCAAGAGAACAAAGAAACCAGGGAATGGAGGAACAGATGTTTAAACTCTTTTTTCCATGTTCTTCCCTCAAACTACAGAGAAGCAAACTTCTGCCACCATTTTGCGGTCACCTTCTGTGCCAGGTAGTGTTAATAACCCTGTATGGTTTAGCCCTTGAGCTTTAGAGGAGTAGAGTCTAGACAGACACTACACTTCTCCATGACCTGCAAAGTCCTCATGAAAAGTTCACCATTGAGAGGACCTCATGTGAAACTTGGAAGGTGCAAGATACTGCTTTAAGATGGCAGCCAGAGGTATGCTCATGGACATCCGCAGACAACAGAAGTGATGCTTGACCCAGAGATCTATATTTCCAGATTTCCTGAAAGCAATTGTCCTGGGTGTGGCTCTCCCATCTTCCACTGGTCATGTAAGTCTCTAATTCCTGGAGTTAAACTTGTCCCCACTGGGATGTCTTAATCAGCTTCCATTTTCTCCCTCACTCTTCCCCAGGAAAGAAGTGGTTGGTTTGATCTATTGAAGCTTGATATTAATTGGACAATGTTTCACTAGCAAGTAGGGGTACTTCATCCTTTTATTTAAAAAAAATTTACTTATTTATTCATGAGAGACAGAGAGAAAGAGGCAGAGACATAGGCAGAGGGAGAAGCTGGCTCCCCATGGGGAGCCTACTGCGGGACTCGATCCCAGGACCCCAGGATCACACCCTGAGCCAAAGGCAGACGCTCAAACACAGAGACATCCAGGTGTCCCAGTACCTCATCTTTCACTTGGACCCAGAGGGCTCTTCCTTGTTTCTTCTTCCATGTGGTAAGCACACCTGGACAGCACTCCCCCACCCCAACCTTCTGTATTAGTTTTTTATTGCTACTGTAAAAATATAACCACAAAGTGAGTGGCTTAAAACAACAGAACTTATCTTAGAGTTCTATAGGTCAGAAGTCTCATGAGGCTAAATCAGGGTGTTGGAAGGGCTGTGTTACTTCTGGAGGCTCTAAGAAAGAATTTGCTTCCCTGCCTTTTCCATCTCCTGGAGATGGTCCACATCCACAACCTGTGGCTCTCCACTGCTTCTGTCATCACATCTCTGTCTGTGACCCTCTTGCTCCCTCTTATAAGGAGCCTTGTAATTATAATGTGCCCACCTGGATAATCCAGGATAATATCCCTCTCTTCAAGATCTTTAATATAATCACATCCACAAAGTCTCTTTCACATGTAAGGTAAGCTTTTGGGAGCTTTTGGGAATTAGGATGTGGACACTGGGCAGGGTAAGGGAGTGGGGGCATGATTTGGCCATATCTTCCTCTGGAAGCAGCCTGCCAGCCTCTTCCACATCCAAGCAGGTGGTATCAGGGCCTGCCTTGAATATCTAGTCCCTTCTGCCCTCTGCAAGCACACTGAGTTTGTGGGCCCAATTCTCAATAAAGAGTAGGAGTAAAAAGTCTCACTTTGAATGAAGCCTAAGGCACAGACTCTTATATAGAGTTCACAAAACTCTGCACTGAAGATTATACAGACAAAAATTCTTATTCATCTTTTCCATCTGCCTAGCAATCTTGCCAGGGTTGGTTTGCATTATTGATCAGAATCCTGGAGAATGAGAAGAGTAGATGGTGACCCCGTCCCCTAAACTCATTACACCCACTCCATAGATATTTGTTTGATGAACTACCCAAACATGCTCTTGTGACAGACTTTGTTTCTAATGTATCTATTCTGCAATTCAGGTTTCATAAAACAAACTTCTCAAAATCAAGACACACCTGTATAAATCTAAATTTCAGTGAGAGTTCAACACAACATGAATCATCTGCAAAATATAATGAATTCTCCAAAAATACTTTTACTATTTGATGCTAAAATACAGTAAAATCATAACACCCAATATTTTTCAATTTTCTCTCCATACAAAACAAAAAGCCTTATGAATGCTGATCAACGAGGCTATTCTATTCATTCACAGGGAATTAAGAAGCATGCACTCCATTGTTCACATTGCCAGTTCCTTCAGCCAATACAATCCTCATTAGTTATAAATAAAGTCGTCTTCATGACATTCATAACTGAATATTTAAATCAATATCAGATGCAGAAATGTCCTTGGTGACAAGAGAGCAACTGTGTTTAAAGAGCATAATACCTGCCAGAGCAGGAGCTTCATCATCTGTTTAACTCAGAATAGCATTATTTGATTAGGACACAACAAAGCATTAATGGAAACTCTAAAACAATATGATGGCAAAGCCAGAAATTACACTGGCCTGAATAATAATGCAGCTCAGGGATTCTTTGGCCTAGAAAAAATGCAGGCTGCAGAAGGTTAACAGAAGGCCCCATTCCACTCCTGCTACTTTACTTTCTTATTCCCTCAGACATCATTCATTCCTTCATGCTCATCATTCATTCCCTCATTCTGCATCTATTCTGTGCCCAACCCTGAAGACATGAAAATAAACAATACACAGTTCCTGCCTTCAATTTGTTCACAGAAAAACATTTAAAAAATCAGCTCTTCACACCATCTGCCAAGTGCTATAACAAAGGTCACTGAAAGCAAGAGGAGTCAGTAATTCTACACAGAGAACTCCCAGCAAGAAGCCACACAGCGAAGTGGCTAAGCATGGTTCTGTGGAACCAGGCCACCTCTTGGTGACTAATCTCTCCATGCTTCATATTGCTGTGTGTTAAACAGAAATCATGATAGTACTTTAGGCACAATAAAAGCTATATAGACATAGTATGAAGGGCTAGGCAGGCATAATAAATGCTATGTAAGTGTTCCATAGCCAACTTGAAGTTTCACAGAGAAGAAATATGGGAGACAGTCTTTGAAGAATAGGTAAACGTTTGTCCATCACAAAAGAAAGAATGGCATTTTGGGTGGACCAAAGTTTCTTTTTCTCTAGGTATTTTCCCCCACTGCTGGTGGAACAGCTTCAGGGAAAACCCACACATCTACTCCCAAAAGAACCCAGCTCTCTTAGGGAGGATCCACACAGCCCTTTTCTCTAGTTTAAGCACATCCAAATTCCTGGTGGAAGTTCTCCAGTCCCTTAAATGTAACATTGCAAAGTCCTGTAAGGGTTCTCTTCCTCATATCCATGCTGCTGCCTGGGATCCACAACATTCCTGACTCCCTCCTCTTCTCATCTTGGCATTTGTGCTAGTCCCTTAAGTGGCTAGAATAGCAGTATAGAGAATGAAGAACAGGAAAGAAGCCACTATTACACTGATAACCAAATGAGATGAAGATATCACTAGGAAAGAAAATTACAGACCAATATCCCCTGTGAATATAGACATGAAAACCCTAAAAATGCCATCAAACTAAATGCAGCAACATATAAAAAGGGTTGTGCAACAGGACCAAGTGGAATTTATCCCAGGAATGTAACTTTGGCTTAGCATTTAATTAATGTAATATATCACTTTAATAGAATAAATAACAAAAATCATATGATCATCTCAATAAATACAGAAAAAGCATTCCCCAAAATCCAGTACCATTTTATAATGGAAACACTCAACAAACCAGGAAGAGAAAAGGAACTTCTTCAACCTGATAAAAGGCATCTATGCAAAACCCATGGATATTCATTATTATAATGGTGAAGACTTAGGGGGAATGCTTTCCCCCTAAGATCAGAAACAAGACAAGCATATCCAATTTTACCCCCCTATTTAGCATTGTTCTGCAGGCTCTAGCCAGGGCAACAGAGAAAGAAGGAAGGAAGAAAGAGAGGAAGGGAGGAAGGAAGGAAAGAAGAGAGGAAAAGAGGGAGAAAATGAGGAAGGGGGAGAGGAAGAAAGCAAATATTCAGAATGGAAAGGAAAAAATACTAAAGAGTAATTTAACAAATAGGTGTAATAATTATGCCTTTAAAACTACAAAACATTGATGAAAAAATTAAGACCGAAATAAATGGAAACCCACTCTGTGTTCATGTGTCAGAAGAATTAGTATTGTTTCGATGGTATTACTCCTCAGATCTATCTACAGATTTAACATAGTTCCTACCAAAATCCCCACTAGCTATTTTAGCAGAATTTGACAAACAGATCCTAAAATTTATATGGAAATTCAAAGGACTCAGATAGCCAAAACAATCTTGAGAAATAAGGAGCAAGGTGGAGGACTCACACTTTCCAATTCGAATTTACTACAAACCCACAGTATTCAAGACAATGTGGCACTGACATAAAAATAGACATATAGATGGGTAAATGCAATAAAACTAAAAGTCCAGAAATAACCCCCCTGTTTATGTTCAATTGATTTTAGCAAGGATGCCAAGACAATTCAACTCTTCAACAAACAATGCTGGGACAACTGGATATCCACATACAAAAGAATAAAGTTGGATGCTATCCTCACACCATACACACAAATTAACTCAAAATGTATTGGACCTAAATTAAGCAAGAGCTAGAACTACAAAACACTTAAAAGAAAACATAAGAATGAATGCTATTGAATTTGGATTTGTGTGACAAAAGAAAAAATAAATTGTACTTAATCAAAATATCAAAATTTCTGTGCCGCCAACTAAACCATCATTAAAGTGAAAAGACAACCCACATAAAAGGAGAAAATATTGCAAATCATATATCTGACAACTCTATTTCAAAATGGACCATGTGAGGCACCTGGGTGGTGTAGTCAATTGAGCATCTGATTCTTGATTTCAGCTTAGGTCTGGATTGAGGTCTGTTGTGGGATGGAGCCTGGAGCCAGCATCAAGCTCCACGCTCAGTGGGGAGTATGCTTCCTTCTGCCCACCTTTTCTATTCACCCTTACATGCACATGTTCTCTCTTTCTCTCTCTCAAATACATAAATAAATAAATATTTTTTAAAAATGGACAATGTATTTGAATAGACATTTATCCTTCAACATTATCCATTAAGGAAATGCAAATCAAAACCACAATGAGATACACTTCCCATCCATTAGGATGACTGTAATCAAAAACAAAAGCCAAGTGTTGGCGAGAATATGGAGAAAAGGGAACCCTCCTATACCACTGGTGAGAATGTAAAAAGATGCAGCCTTTTTGGAAACCAGTTTGGCAGTTCCTCAAAATGCTAAACCTAAGTTATCATAGCACTCAACAACTCCACTCCTAGATATCCACCCAAGAGAAATGAAAATGTATATCCACACAAAGACTTGCACACAACTTTTCCTAACAGCATAATTTGTAATAGCCAAAAATTGGAAATAACCCCAATATCCATCAACTGACGAATGGGTAAATAAAATGCGATCTATCCATATAATGGACTATTATTTGGCAATAAAAAGAAATAAAGTGCTGATACAACATGGGTCAACCTTGAAAACATTATACTAAGTGAAAGAAGCCAGTCACAAAAGGCCACCTATTTATGATTCCATTCACACGAAGTGTCAGGAATAGACAAATCCACAGAGACTCAAAATAGGTACATGGCTTCCAGGAGCTGGCACAGCAGGCAGGCAAGTAGGAAGGCAATGGCAAATAGTATGAGTTTCTTTCTGGGGAGATGGAAATGTTCTAAAATGAGATCGTGGTGACCACGAATCCTATGAATTCAGTAAAAAAAAAAAAATTGAATTGTATACTTTACATGGATGAATTTTATATTATATGAATTATATCTCAATAAAAACTGTTGTTGTTTTTTTTAAAGAAAGAAGAAAAAAAACATGCCCTGAAGCCATGCTCTTCCTTATTTAGCAGGGCTCACCATCTTCAGTGTGTGTCCTCACCTCTGTCCGCCCTCAATCCCAGAGACCTCATTTTTCCAACAGAGACCCCAGTAAACTCCATTTACTGTCCTCCAGTAAAATGCTCAGGATAACTTCACCCAGTCTGGACTTTTTCTTTGAAATATATATATAATACAATTTGTAATATATATCATTTTAAATTATATATTATAAATTATAAATTTCGAACTTCTTAAATTAAAATTTCCAAAGATATATCCTGATCATCTACTCCAGGGGTCAGCGAACTAAGATCCACAGGCCCAATCTAACCTTCAGTGTATTTTTGTTTTTGCTCTGTCCTGTAGTTTAGAACAGTTTTTACATTTTCAAAGAGTTGTTTAAAAAAAAAAGAGTATGTGACCAAAAAACAAATGTGAGCTGCAAAATCCAATATATTTATTTACTATCTAAACCTTTATAAAACAAATATGATGACTCTTGGATCTATATAATTTTATTCTGATTCATTGAGTGAAAAAGGCAAGCATGCAGGGTGGAGGGTGATTAGAAGACAAGAGGAAAAGTTATATCCTTTTTTTAAACATCATTGTTCATAATAAGAAGAGTAGACTGTGGAAGCCAGCTTGTACAGATTCATGAGAGCTAATTATTAAATTTTCATGAGTTCTGTGAGCCAGTTGATGGCATGGTGATGTCGACTATAGTAAAACTAATTAGAATTTTCCCTCTTCCAGAGACCCAGCACACTTTTAAATGAAACCTTCTGAAAATCTTATCCCCTCTATACTTTTCAGAAAAGAGAGGGTAAAGAAGAGGCTCTGAACCTACTTTCTGGTCCATTGGGAATGTGTCTGTAGGATATCATGGTACAAAACTAGAAGTGGAATAGATAGGGAAGTACATAGGGCAATGTTTGGGGTCCTCGAAAGAAACCTTAGAGTTTCACAATGACTATCTCTGATCCTCCTGCCCCTGGCCCCTGCTATTCTGGGACACTCAGATACTCATGCATCTGCCAGAAGAATCTCCAGGCCCAAGTCTCTGGAAGCTGCTGTGAGGTTAAAGACCCAGCCACTGCCAAGACTGCAGTAGGTAAAAACAAGCTCCTGGCATTAACCCAGGCAATGGATTGCTGAGAGAGTCTATTTTGTGGTTCTTACCACAAAAAATAAATGGTAGTTATGTGATATGATGAAGATGGTATACTCTGTACATCTGAAACTCACACAATGTATGTCCATTACATCTCAATAAAGCTGGGGGTAGATGGGGAGGCAAAGGGAAGGGAAGATTTCCTGATCACCACTAGAGGGTGGGCAGATACCACTTTGCATAACCGTACTGGAAGGACCAGAATGCTGAGGTTTTATCAGCAAATGAAGCCAAAAGGAAGGAGGGGAAGACTGCAGAACAGAGGGAAGGAGGACGAAGTAAAGAGAAAAGGATAAATGTTTTGTGTCTTCTACAAGGTACATCTACATCTGGTGATGAGAAGGACACAGGTGCAATTGAGAAAACTGACATCAGAATTCTCAGCAGAGTTTTCAACAAAGCCCCCTCATCTTATGTAGAATGGGGTCACAGCAGAGGTCTCAGTGTGGGAAACTAGAACATCTTAACTCCCCACATCAGCACTGATACTTGCCTTACACAAATCTTAATTCTCAATGATGTCTACATACTTAATGTTGATATGCATTTTATTTATTTATGCTGTTAATTTAACATGATTTTACAAACTTGTTTTCAAGAGCTTGTAAATAACAAAATACAGGGTTGACCCCTGGACAATGTGGGTTTGAACTCTTGGGTCCCCTTATACACACATTTTGTACAGTACAGTATACTGTAAGTGTATTTTCTCTTCCTTATAATTTCCTTAAGAACATTTTCTTTTCTCTAGCTTCCTTTATTATAAGAATACAGTATATAATACATATAACATAAAAATATATATTAATTGGCTTTATGTTATCGATATGGCTTCCATCGATCAGCAGGCTATTAGTTAAGTTTCGGGGGAGTCAAAAGTTATAGGCAGATATTTGATGCCTGGGGACTGGCACCCCTGACCCCACATTGTTCTGTTGAACAAATCTGTATGGAGTCAAGAGAGAGACTCCTTACAAAAATGCCAACTTAGATCTTCATGGTGTAATATGACAGAAATAAGGACTTTGGTAATTAAAAATTAATACTCATTTTCCCATGTAAAAAAATCAAACAAATTATCATTTTTTAACACTCTACAATGAATTAAATAGGCTTTTCCCAAGGCATCTGGGAACCTAAATTCCACATCTAGCAATGTTTCTATGAGAAGAATATTTCTAAACAATCTATTTACAAAAACCATTCAGAACTAAATGTGTTTGTAAACGAGGTAAAAAATTATGTGTATACTAGTTGTTTGAAAAGCTAAAAGTCACTCCTTATTTTCATTGTGATGATAGTTTGAGTTTCTATCCTTCAGTTTGAACCACCACCACCACCACCCCCAACCCTGCCAACACACACACACACACACACACATACACACAGTCTCCCCTAAAGAGTTGCTTTGGCTGCATCTTTTATAGTTATAAGAAAATGGATTTCTCACGGCTATAGTTCAAGTTGTTGGCTCCATTTTTGCTGCTGTGGTAACTTTTCCTGGCTCCAGAAAGGCAACTCTAAACTAATGTAAATTGGACAAGGTCACAGAGAGTGCTAAGAACAGAACTGGTAACCTACAAGCACTAAACCCAAGGCTCTCTTTCTATTTCTAGAGCAAAAAATGGGCACAACACAACATTTTTCTCTGTTAAAGTAAAACCATTATGAGCACTTAGGACCAAAAATACTGCCCGTTAAGTCAACTTCACAAGTTGCCCTGAGCTCAAGACTACTCTGAGCTAGGAGGGATTACAAGTTGCAGAGTTTAGTATGGTAATTTTACAGAAATATAATAGTGTACCCAACTTTAACACATAGGCATTATATCTGCTCACAGTATCCTGTGAACTGTGAACCCATAAAAACATCCCATCAGTTCAGTCAACAGTGCATTAAACAGGTACAGACTATTATTAAGCAATTAAGGAGTGTTATTTAGCACAGGCTGTTCCCAGCCATGGGGATAGCTTTACAGGGATCCTTTTATTTAATTATTATTTTTTCACATAATGTCTCATTGGTTAATTGATAGGACTTCATAATTCCTCCTCAGGAGGACAACCAATAAGAATAGTGATGTTAAAACAAGCAAGAAGAAAACCCAGTAGCAAGAGACAAGAAAAAGAAAAGCAGTGAAAATGCAACCTGGGTGGTCAACTGATGATCTACAAAGTCTCTCTCTCTTCCTGCTCATGTTCTTAATCCTGACTTCAGTAAGTGAATCCATTAAGAAATAATGTTCCAGAAACAGCTCTGTTTTCCAATTTGGCCCTGACCTCCACTCTTCACTCCTGGAATGCCACGCTCCCCAGCCTCCCATAGACAATGCCATTTAAGAAATACAGTGTGGGGATCCCTGGGTGGCTCAGCGGTTTAGTGCCTGCCTTTGTCCCGGGATAGAGTCCCATGTCAGGCTCCCGGCATGGAGTCTGCTTCTCCCTCCTCCTGTGTCTCTGCCTCTCTCTCTCATAAATAAATAAATAAATAAATAAATAAATAAATAAATAAATAAATCTTTAAAAAAAAGAAAGAAAGAAATACAGTGTGATCCCTTAGGGGAAGAAGACCCTTGCCCCATTTAGAAAGGACTTTCGTGGATATCATGATAAAATGTGATCCTGTAGCCCTAAGGATGGACCTTACAGCAGCAACCTTCCAGAAGCCCCAGGTCAAAAGGTAGTTCATGGAAATGATTAGGCCATATCTTGGAGAGATAACTGCATTTTATGTCCTAATTATTTCTAGCAGCAGATGTAAACAACCATTGGGAGTCCTTCAAGGTCATTTCCAAATATAACAGCTAAAGATCCTGGCAAAATTCTGCCCCTGACCACAATCCTGGTCAAAGGAGAGACTAAAAGGCCAGGAGACCATAGACGACACCATAAGAATAATGTCTTACACTAATTAAGCATGTACTGTATGCCAGGTGCACAGAGAAACACAAATCATACTTGGATAGGATATACAGTATTTATAGTCACAAGAGCTAAAAGGGAAATTAGAACAAGAGAGAGGGATTTGGAAGTTAGAGGGGTGTAATCTTAAATAGGGTAGCCAAGAGAAGCCTTACTGAGAAGAGGAATTTAAGAAAAACTTTGAAGGGGAGCATGGGTGGCTCAGTCTGTTAAGCAACTGACTCTTGATTTCGGCTCAGGTCATGATCTTGGGGTTGTGAGGTCAAGCCCCAGGAAGGGCTCCCTGCTGAGGTGGAGCCTGCTTAAAGATTCTTGCTTTCCTCTCCCTCTGCCACCCTGCCAGCCACCCGCCCGCCCCCCACGCCACCCATGTGCTCTGGTGCCCCTGTGGTGTTCTCTTTCTCTCAAAAAAAAAAAAAATTTGAAGGGAGTGAAAGAGTGCCAAGCAGGTGTTTAGGGGAGGGCATTCCAAAAGGTAGAACAAGTTCAAAGCTGCTTAGGAGAGAGCATATGTGTTGTAGGAACAGGAAGGCCGGAAGGACATCGAACAACAGTATGGCAGAAACATAGTGATTGTGGAGAAGCAGGAGAAATCAGGAGTGCTAGATGGGGCTGGATCATATTCTTTACTCTGAAAGAAATGGGAAGGTGTAATGAAATGTAAGGGTAAGATGAGAGGATGCAGAGGAGTAGTGTGACCTGACTTTGGTGTTGGTAATATTGCTCTGGCTCTGTGGGGAACCTAGAATTTGGGGTGGGGCAAGAACAGAAGCAGAGAAAGTGAGGAGCCACTGCAATAATCCAGGTGAGAAATCATGGAGGCTTGTCTAGGCAGGCAGCAAGGCAGGTGGTGAGGACTGGTCAGATTTCGAATGTATCTTGAAGGGACAGCTGCAAGATTTGTGAATGCATTAAATGCTGGCTGGGAAAGAAAGAGGAGTCAAAGATGACTCCAGAGTTTTTGCCAGGAAAATGGATCTGTTATCTGCCGAAAGAAGGAGTGATGGAGAGAAGTAGGCTCAGGGAAGGGGCATTTCAGGGTCCCACCTATCTAGAAAGAGATATGCAAAGAGAACAGCATTCTACATTTAGAATCCTTACAAGGACATGGCTCTCATATTAAGAATTCCAGTTCTAGGGCAGCCCGGGTGGCTCAACGGTTTGGTGCCACCTTCCACCCAGGGCGTGATCCTGGAGACCCGGGATCGAGTCCCACGTTGGGCTCCACGCATGGGGCCTGCTTCTCCCTCTGCCTGTGTCTCTGCCTCTTCTCTCCCTCTGTGTCTCTCAAGAATAAATAAATTAATTAATTAATTAATTAATTTAAAAAAAAAAGAATTCCAGTTCTACCCAAGTGACATCTCCCTCCTTCACTCTGTCATTATATACTCACTACTCACTCCTTCATTCATTCCTTTTTTCAACAAATGTTTACTGTTTATTGTATGCCAAACAGTGTGCTTTGTCTAGGACATGCAAGTAAGAAACACTTCGTTCCTTTTCTTATGAAGCTTACAACCTAAAGCGGAAGCAGTAAACAGATAATTATGCAAACATTCATACCTATTTACAAAACAAAACAAAAATTTGGTAATAAATAAAGATGTTGAGGGATCCCTGGGTGGCGCAGCGGTTTGGCGCCTGCCTTTGGCCCAGGGCGCGATCCTGGAGACCCGGGATCGAATCCCACGTCGGGCTCCCGGTGCATGGAGCCTGCTTCTCCCTCTGCCTATGTCTCTGCCTCTCTCTCTCTCTCTCTCTCTCTCTCTCTCTGTGTGTGTGACTATCATAAATAAAGAAAAATTAAAAAAAAAAAAAAATAAAGATGTTGAGAATTTAAGTAATTGCCCATGGTTGCAGAGCTGATTAGAGACAGTGTAATAAAGTAAATGCAAGTTGTCTCTCTCGGGAGCCCACACCCTTATGTTAATGGAGTGATAAAACACCAACCAGTGCCATTCAGTGGGGACAGAACACAACAGCCAAGGAGAATCAGAACTCGATTTATGAAGTCCTGCAGAATGGCTGTAATGGACTGTCACAGAACCTTTTCCCGGCTAGAGTGCCCTCCTCTATAAGACAATCAATGTAAAGACCAAATGATTTCCAAAGCCCCTTCTGGCTCCGAAACTATGATCCTGTGATGTTCAGTGGTATCAAAATGTAGAAAAGTATATGTGGGAAGCACCCAATCCAAACTTCACTTACACCACAGTTCTGCCTGGATTGAGACCTGTGTGTGAGGCTGGAAGTCATGGACCTGGACCCCTGAGCAAGTCCTTCACTGCTCCTGGAAAAGCAGCAGGAACAGAGAGAGGAGGAGGTTAGCAGGTGGGACCCCTCTCAGACTTGGGACAGAAGAGAGGGTGCGAGCTGGAAAGAGGAAAGAGGAAATCCAAAGATAGCAGATCCATTAAACTGCCCCTGTGCTTCGGTGCCCCGAGGGCATGATTCCTTGTCAAGCCTACAATGGACACTATATTGGGATTCTTCTGCATGTGAATGTGATCCTGGGAGATTTACATCCTTCACCTTTCTACCCAGCTTTCTCACCTGCAAAAACAAAGCTAGATAATTTCTAAACTCAGTAATTAAATCACCTCACACTCCTATAACCTCAGCATTAAGGTTAACCTTAACTACATTCCCAAAATAAAGTTCTGCCCTCTAGAATGGACTCCTTGTCAAATCTGCAAGAGTCATTGAAAGAGTCATTTGATCTAACAGTGCAATCATAATAATAATTCAAGTCAAATATCCACAACAAAAGAAACAGTTCAGTGTTTGGTTAAAGAATCCCAAAATTTAGCTACCTTTTAAAGTATTCATTTATATTTATTAAAATACAGTTCTTAATCACCGTACATTGTCCACAATCACAATAGTCTTCCTAGAATTTTGATAATGTCCCAAAACATCTTCAAAATACCTAATAGTGGAAAATATGGGTATTTTCTATTTATTAATTACAAATTGGTTGTCAGTGTTGGTATACTAAATTAATGACATAAACCACGGATTACAATGTCTAAAAATAACATACTCTACATTAACATATTCTGATTTTTTAAAAAAGATGGTTTATTTATTCACGAGAGACACAGAGAGAGCGGCAGAGACACAGGCAGAGGGAGAAACAGGCTCCTCAAGGGTAGTCCAAAGCAGAACTCCGTCCCAGGACCCACCCTGGGCTGAAGGCAGATGCTCAACCTCTGAGCTACCCTGGTGTCCCGACATATTTTGTTTTTAAATGCCTAATTAAATCATTTAAGTAAAATAACCTTGTTTCATAAGTAGAGAAAATGAGGTTTATAAAAATTCTGGAACTCCATAGGACTAAAAAGGTTCCAATAACTAAATCCAGGATTATTGCCTATAAACTCTTGACTCAAATTACCAAATTATTATTACTGTTGACAAATACTGGTTTTAAAAAGAGTAACTCTGTTGCACACATAATGAAAAAATATGAAGTTTTAGTCTCCTGGTGAAAGTAATAAAATTAAATTAATGGAGATAAAACCCTTATCACTCACCTGGGAATTTATCACCTTCTACCTGTGTAATGAGTTCAGTTACTTAAGCCCAAGGAGACTCTGCATACGTGTTTAATCTTCATTGGTAAAATCTATATATAAACATTTTAATTAAGTTTAAATTAAATATGGTTAAAATACAGGAGTAGAAATGTGCACATTAAGTAGCAAAATATTATAAGACATTTGAAGGAATTATTTTGGTAATTATAAAGTATGTTCTAGACACATCCAAATCACCAACATATCCACACAAACATGGCAGCATGGCCTCCATATGGTAATTAACTGAGGTTTTGCTCTAAAAAACTTATAATCCAAATATCCACGGAGATGCATGTATTTCAGAGAGAGAACACTGAGTTGGGTCCTGCTAATTTCCATTGGGTTAAAGTAGAAAACACATAGGTTCACTTTCCAAGGCTTCAGTTATCCACACAAAACCTTTGACCTTTTACTACTGGTCAAAAGGTCAGTAGTAGGGGCACCTGGGTGGCTCAGTGGTGGATCTGCCTTCAGGTCAGGGCATGATCCCAGAGTCCTGGATTCTAGTCCCGCATCAGGCTCCCCGCAGGGAGCCTGCTTCTCCCCCAGCCTATGTCTGCCTCTCTTTTTGTGTCTCTCATGAATAAATAAAATTTTTAAAATACTTTTTTAAAAGACACTTTTCACTATGCATAATTCATCCCTTCATCCATTCACTTAACAGACTTTGGTGATGACCTACTATGTGGCTGGCACAGTGTTGGCCTCTGAGCGTCAAACGTGAAAGATACAGTGACCCTGCCTTCAGGGAGGATGAAACCTAGCAGATCCTGATCTCCAGTTACTGAGCCGAGAGTGAGTCACTGTGGTGAAAACCAGGGAGCACCTGCCCTTCCCTGTAGGACATGTATTTTTCCCATCTTCTTTCCCGACCACTGATCTTACAGACCAGACCGTGAGTCCTGGAACCACAGTCAGTTGTTTCTGTCGCCCTGGCATCTAACCCAATGCCTGGCACCATACTGAGCCCCATAAAATGTGTTTGCATGAATAAATGAATGAATCTGAGTAAATGAAACTGGGAAATCGGGATGCATCGTGAATGACTTTTTAAAAGCTGAGATTTAATCAACCATCTCCTTCTTCCTCCAAAGTCCATCTGCCCTAGGTACCAGAAGCTGGATACCGGTTTCCTGGGCACAGACACTCCTACTCTGGAAGAAGATGCCTTCGTTGCCTTCCCGGAATAATCGCAGCACGTTTCGCATAAAATCCCCTGAGATCCCCCCCAGGTGAGAAGGGGGGTGGCGAGCCGGCCCTCGGCGCCCCCCCCCCCCCGCCCTCTGCGGGGCTCTGCTCCGTGGCAGGCGCGCGGCTTCCGTGAACTTTTCTTCCCCATTAGAAGTTGGGTGGGTTAAAGGATAGAAGCTCCTCCGGGAGCCCGGTTAGCGAACAGAGAGCCAAAAAGAGCTGAACGTGCCCCGGGAACGAGCGAGCTGCACGCTCGGGTCTCGGGCAGCCCGGCGGCGGCGGGAAGAGCCTGCGGACCCGGGGGGCGGCGGCGGGCCCGGGGCCTGGGGGAGCAGCCGGGGGCCAGCCTGCTGCAGGCGCGCTCGCCCTCGGAGAAGCCGCGCAAGGACGGGCACCGCCACCCGGGGCCCCGAGGCGCGCAGAGGCCACTGCCGCGACCTGAAGCTGCACCCCCGCCTCCTCCCTCCACCCGGGGCTCGTCCGTCCGGGCCGGAGCGTGGCGGAAGACCTCAGACCTCGTCGCCCCGAGCGCCGGGTCCGGACTCGCCGGCGCCCCCGCCCTCCAGCGCCGCCCGGAGCGCCGGCTGCTCGCTCCTCCTGCCGGGTCGTCCGGCGTCCGGGAGCGCGACGGCCTGGGCGCAGCCCCGGGGAGAAGCCACGCGAGGTCCGCGTCGCGCTGTCGGCGACCTCTGACAACCCCCGGCTCGCCGCTCCGGGGGGGGGGGGCGCCAAGGTCACCAGAGGAGGTCGTGACTACCTCCACCTGCGCTCTCCCCGCCCTCCCCCCTCGAGAGCTCCCGGGTCGGGCTCCGTTCGCGTCCCGCGGCCCCGCTGGGGTCTCCCCTCTGGCACCCCTCGCCCGGTCGGAGACCCTCCCTGCCTCGGCCCCCCCGGGTCCTCGCCCCCTCGGGCAACGCTCGCTTTCCCTCCCGGGCGAGACTGCCTCGTAAGTGTGCCCTCCGCATCCTCGGAGAACGAGGGGAGGAGAAGTGCCTCCCGCTCGCTCCAGGGGAGCGGCGGCGAAACCGACGCAAACTTCTGCTGCACTTACTTCGGGCCGCGGCTGCCGCCCCCTCGCCTCGCCTCGCCTCTCCGGCGCGCGCGCAGCTGCTCCGCGGCGACCCGGGGCCACCGCGCTCGCATTCCCCGCACCAGCGCAGCTGCGAAATGCGCAGGGCTGGGGGTCTCTCCCGGGCGACGGCGCCCGGGGCCGGAGTCCCGGGGCGGAGGTGCGGCCGCCGCGCCCGGCGACGAGCTGTGCAGCCGCCGCCTCCAGCAGCCCGGGGAGGCTGCGCACGGCGCCGCGCGCCCTCTCCTCCGCGGGGTCGCTTCGGTCCGAGTTGCAGTTTCAGGGCATGCCAGGACTGCAGCACCCTCTCCGTCCTCCCCCGGAAACGACTTTCAATTCACCTGGAGGCTCGCGATGCTCCCCCGCGGGCGGGCAGCGTGACAGCGGGTGCAGAGGAGAGGGAGGAGCGCGGGAGCGGCGCCTGCCCGAGTGCGCCTCCAGCTTCCTAGGCGAGGAGCGCGCAACCCTCTCCAGCCGCTCTCCTCGGGACTGCAGTCCTGACGTCACCCCACCCCCCACCCCCCCGCGGAGGAGCGGCTCGGAGGGTGGGGTGCGGGAGCGAGGACGCGAGGGTGTGAGCGGGAGTGTGAGCGCGTGTGTGTGCACGCGCGCGTGTGCCTCGCGAGGCTGGGGAACTGGTCGGAACCGCAGCTGGATCTGCGACCAGCCAGAAGCCGAGCTCCCTGCAAACAGGCGCCGAGGGGCTGCCGCGAACAGCCGGGGGCGCTCGCTTCCAGGTTGGGGCGAGGATGCGACCCTCCTCGAGTTTGGAGGCTACCGAAGGAAACGGATTAAGGCGATAGGGACCCCGGGAGAGCGGGAGTTAGGCACTCTCTCTCCCCAAAGTTGCAGGATGCTCTGGACGCCCTTAAAAAGCTGCGCTGGAGGCTTAGGAGGCAGAGAGGAGTAAACCGTGCGGGAGGGTTGATTTTCACCCCAGTAGGAAGGAGGCGCATGGGGATGGAAAGGGTCTTCTCAGGGTCCTCCGCTCCCGCCAAGAGGTCCTAGGAAGGAGCCCGCCTGGGTCCGCCCAGGGTGCCTGTCGCCTACTCTGCTCAGACATTCAGCCCGCGGCCGCCGTGTATTGAGAAGTTGCTGCAAAAGGATCCAGAGGACCGGGCCTTACCCATCTAATTTTCCGCCCCGCGTGAACCGGGGGGCGGGGAGAGGGGAGTTTCCGCCACAGCTGGACCAAGGCACCCGGGACCAGAGAAGGGGGTCAAGGCCCAGGCTGGGCTCTAGATGCTCGATACCCTGGCCTTGGGCTCTGGGTCTGAGGATGCGATGGTCAGAACTTTGCGCAGAGGGCCTAGAGATCATCAGGGTTAGGCCACAGTTTGAGTCGGCCACACTCCAAATCCTTACTCTGGAAAGAGACCTTAAGTCGCCGCCACCCAACTTTCCTGGTTCTCTGAAGTTCTCCTGGGGATCAAAAATAGAAGACAATTTCTGCAGAGGAACCACATGAGGGATCTTCAAGAGGTTCTGGGATGGCTGAAGTTGTCCCTGGAGCGTTTGTCCCTTAGCAGCGACCCAGCTATCTTTGGGGCAGGGTGCCTGGCTCCGTGCGCTTGCAGAGCTCTGCACCGCGAGGTCGTACCCTGCCCGGAGTGCCCGCCGCCCGCCGCCTCCCGGCTGGAGCAAAATGTGCAATGCGCTCCCGCCGCGGCCGGATCCGCTGTCGGAGCGAGTTGTCAGGTGCGCACTGCAGTGACCGCAGGAGCAGCCAGCAATTTTGCCCCAGTTGAGTGGCAGTGATTTTTAACGCAGGCGTCTTCCTTCCTGAACACTGATTTCTCAGATGCCTCGTCTTCATTAAAATTACTTGTTTAAAACGGGAAGGGTGAAGGGTGGGAAGCGGGAAGTAAACAGAATGGGAGAAAAAGATCCTCTGTCCACAAATACTTTTTAACTTCAGCTTCTTAAAGCTCCTAAAATTAGGATCAGCTCTGGTCGAAGCAGCAGAAAGTTTCATTGCATTCTTGAAACTGAAATGGAAGCTCAACAGAATAGAAGAAAGTTTGAGATCTTGGTCTCCTGCCTTCGATTTAAGAGTCCCAGGAATTCCTATATTTGAAAATTAGAATTCTAGCTAATCCGACAATACATGGATATTCTAAACTACTAGTTGGATTTAATCAATAGAATAATTAAAATAAGTAAAAATGCAGTATGTTCCTAATTAAAAGAACAGGAAATTTTCAGAGAAGGGCATAGGGTATCAGCTTCCAGGTCCTCTTGCAATCATCCTTTTTTTTTTTTTTAATATAAGTTTGAAAACACCCTGTCATCACAAAGCAATTACATAAGTAGATCCTAATTATGCAAGTTTCAGAAACTGTGATTCCTCAGCAGGAATGACTGTTCCTAAAAATGTTAATTCAGATTAACAGTGTGGGAATAAGCAAGTCATTGACAAAGGAATGGTTTGAAAACAAGATTGTAAAGTGGCAGCCACACTGGTATGTATGAACCTTCTAAGTTGGGGCACAATTTTGCTTCCAAGTGTTCAATGTCAACAGCTAATTAGTAATGCTATCTTAATAAGTATGACAGCTGGCTGACAGAGCCAAGTAAGTAATGGCTATTTAATGTGGCAGGCCTAAGTACTCCTTCCTTGATTTCCTATTATATTCTGTTCACAGCTCCAGGATAACTTTTTTTTCACATTCTAATGTGATTGGTTGTTTGCAGGTCTGTCTCTTTTCTAAATTCAAAATCTCCTTCAGAGCAGGAATTTTGTCTTTTCATAGGAGGCAACACAGTGCCTGGTAAATGACAGGCACTTAATAAATACATGTTGATTGAATTAATTGTTTTTTAAAGAGTATAAAATAACTACATTGAAAACCTAAGTGTTTTAAAGTGTTCTCGTGCCAGCTATGTGAAACAAAATATACGCTATCTATATCTATATCTATCTTTTATATATATTTATGCATATATATTTATATATGAAATGAAAAGGAGAGGAAAGGAAAAAAAATCACTTCTTAAAAAGATAACTGTCAATGACTGAGTTGGGGTTAAATGGTCTAGAGAAACATTACTTGCTGATCTTATCCTATAAAAATATTTTCAGGTTTGTCAACTGACATTTACATGTTTTAAAAGTTTGGTGTTTGAACACAGAAGCACTGTCCAAAGTGCATTACATATATTTTTCCCATAGGTCAGAATGCAGCAAATCATTTAAGTTGGGTGCATGCATTTCTGATAAGTTAAGAACTGTTAGCTCAACTTGCCCTGGACTTTGCAAGCCCTAATCAGTGCGAGGACAGCTCACAGTGGTCCAGGCACTGCCAATATGGCCCAATAGGCTGCAGGCCAATGTTTCTGTGACCATGCTCTCAAACACAAAATACCTATGGCCAGGCAGTTCAATTATCAGGCACAGTCCAGGAATCAGGTGGAAAATTATCTACACATATACATCAGTCCATAGCTATTATAGCGTCAAAATATCATGTTTGCAAAAAAGGAATAGCTCTATTAGGAGTCAGAATGCCTCTGTTAGGGGGTTTTCAGAGGGAGCACTTTTTAAAAGCAGCTTTTTATCACACACTCTGTACCCATTAAAGCCTCTAAACAAAACCTTTTCTCAAATACATGTTGGCAAAACTATGGAGACTCATAATTCTGTTTTCCAGGAAGCCATCTCCAGAGCAAAACAAGCTCTGGAATTTATAGGATTCAACTGATTCAACTTCTCATTTTCTGCAACACCCCCCCCCCAAAAAAAAAGGAGAAAGAAGAAGAAGAAAAGGAAAGGGTGAAAAGGGAACATGAATGAAGATTTAAATCATTTCACATAAGAAAATGGTATGGAGGTTAAAAAAGTTAAAAATACAACTACCTTATGGCCCAGGAATAACACTGCTGGGCATTTACCCAGACAATAAAGAACACTAATTAAAAGGGATACATGCACCCCTATGTTTATTACAGCATTATTTATAATAGCCAAGATATGAAAGTACCCCAAATGTCCAGTGATTGATGAGTGGATAAAGATGTGGTATATGTGTGTGTGTATATTTGTGTATGAAATGAAATATTACTCAACCATAAAAAGGAATGAAAACTTAACCATTTGCAAGGATCTGGATAGAGCTAGAAAGTATAATGTGAGCAAAATAAGTCAGAGAAAGACAATTACCATATGATTTCACTCATATGTGGAATTTAAGTAATAAAATAAATGAGCAAAGGGGAGAAAATAAGAGGAGAAAGAAAAAGCAATAAACAGACTCTTCACTATAGAGAACAAACTGATGGTTACCAGAGGGGGCCGGGGGGACAGGTGATGGGGATTAAGAAGTGCATTTGTCATGATGAGCACAGGGTGCAGCATGGAAGTGTTGAATCACTATATTGTACATCTGAAATTAATATAACACTGTATGTTAACTAACTGGGATTGAAATAAAAACCTAAAAAACTGAAAAAAATTATTTCACATAGGGCTTACCTAAAAAACCAGTTAACACATATATCATGTATATTTCTATTATATATGTTTATAAAGAGAGATTATGGTCAAAATAATTTTAACAAATCTGTCTAATTATTTAATATATTTTTAAAAGATATAAAAAGAGCCTAAAATAGCTGATAATAAAGGAAGCACCAAAAAAGTGTAAACTTTTGTTTTCAGGATGTAGTAAAAATTGGTATTAAAACACTGGCATTTTCCTGTAACTTCTCTCAGGATTTGGATTTACTCTTAATATTTTATGCCTCATGGTATATTTGTATTTGAACTGTATAGCTTTGTATAGTAACTTCTAATCCCAGTAGAGTTAAGTTCAAAGATAAAATCTAAGTGGCTGATTTCTTTTAAAAAGTTAAAGTCCTAAACTGATAAATTCAAATTTCAAAAATGTCATAGCCCAAACAAGTCATTAACATGATATATTTATAAGTAGTACTCCTAAAGTACTATTGCAAATTAACAATAATTTTGTGATTAAAAACTGGAATTGGCTGGTGTTATTTTATTTTAAAAAATTACAACATTTAACTTACACATCTGTTCATATGTTATCATGTTACTTTACTAAAGCTATTCAAACAGTATTTAGACCATCCCCTAGATCTGCTTTTTTCATAAATTATGGACTACTCCTCCTAAAAGGACTGTATTGACACCAAAGAACATTTTTGTCACATTATACAACCTAATGAGAAATAGTAAAGAGTCAGTTTGTTGTTTTCAGTTCAAATTTTGGGGAGGGCTTCCTCAAAAGGTAGCCCTTATAAGGGGTGCTTTTATATATAGATTTGCTTCTATGTGGACACAATGCTGCGAGCTAAAGTTTTTATTTTTCCCATCACTGATATCAAGTCAAGAAAAATCTTGGTCAAGAGAATAGATTTAGAAGGTCAAGTACTTATCAGACTTGGTTCCTGTCCTCAAAGAGGCTACCATCTGGTATCTTTTCCTGCTTTCCATGTGACTCCCTGTGGGCTATGCTTTGAGTTTGTACCTGGACAAGTAGGGAGGACTGAATTTATAGGAGCCAATTAGAATTTCTTAAGAGGCGCCAGGAAGTCCTTTTAAGTGGATGTCTTACAGTGCTTTGATTCTCCCTGAATGGCATGGAGCAGCTTCAATCAAAGTCTGAAAGTACATTTGCTTTTATCCTTCAGTCCTTCTAGAGCACTTATTTCTTTAACCCCATTTTCTGCTTGGTCTCCTCCTGCTTTTGCACAGAGTAGTTTTTTTTTTATTGTTTTTATTGTTTCTTTTTTTCATTTAGATTGTCTAATGCAAGCAATTAGAACTTAGGTACCTTTGGGCAGAGCCCTCCTCTGCCTACGTGTTTATAAAGCATTATGTATACTTGAAGTGCTTTATAAATAATAATAACAGTAATCACCCTCTATACAAAATTAGAATGTTAACATATTCAACCAATTGAGTATGCTGATTTACTTTAGTGCTTCATAATTATCTCATGAAACCAATGGTATAATGGGCACTACATTATACAATCTTCCAAAAATATGTTCCTATATATTCTGGCAGAGAGATGCACCTGTGGTTTTCCTCCACCCACCTCTAAGATACAGAAATGGCAGGGTGATACTCAAGTTGTATTCATGTTGCAAACTATTCAAAGTAATCTCCTTTTCAGCCTTTTCCTCCCCAAAACACAGCCAGAATTAAGTATGGCTAAGATAAATGTGTCCTGGGATGCCTGAGTGGCTCAGTGATTGAGCATCTGCCTTTGGCTCAGGTCGTGATGCTGGGGTCCTGGGATCAAGTCCTGCAACTGGCTCCCTGTAGAGAGTTAGCTTCTCCCTCTGCCTGTGTCCCTGCTTCTGTCTCTGTATCTCTTATAAATAAATAAATAAATAAATAAATAAATAAATAAATAAATCTTAAAAAAAAAAAAGATTTCTGTGTCCTAAAGGAGTACCTTGAGCAAGAAGACAGGAGTGTATAATTTGCCCCACATAAAGGAGAGCATGAGAGTTATAGATTGCCACACTCACCTATTGGAAGAAATCTACGGCCTTGGGGCATTCGTGTAAGCTTTAGCCACTGGTAACTACCAACGGCCATAGCTATAAGTGGGTTGAGGTTTCACTGTCTGATTCAACAGCAACCAGAAAATTAGTCTGACTTTGTGGCAAAAACAGTGAACTGCCTCCCATTTTCAAACTTAGAGGAAAGGAGGAAACAAAAAAAACTGGGGAAAACACAATTGATAAATACCTCTTGGTTTGCAGTAAGCAGCACTGCTGATGTCTTCCTGCAACAAACTTGCCAGGTTGACGTAATTAAGTTAGCCCCCCAGCTTCAATCATTAGGCAGACAGGTTCTGAACCCAAAAATACCCATGGCATTTGAAATATACGGTGTTGAAAGAGCAGTACCACATAAAATGGAAAACCTCTCATAATTTGACTACCTAAGAAGAGGGAGCTCCCTGCCTTCCTCACTTTGTACCCCGGGGCTTTCTTCTAAGGCAGTAATGTTATTCTAATGTGCCAAAATAGGAACCCTGGCCAGAGACTTCTGCCATCAAAAATTCCAGTGTCTCGGGCTGTATTTTTAGTCTAGTCTTCTGCATTAATTGGATATAGCACCATATAGTAAAAATCCCTTTGACACTGCCACAAAAATACCTAAGGCATAGTTCCCAGAAAGAACCGCTGGCTGGCCACAGAGCTGAGAGCCTCTGGCACAGCCCCCGAGTCTGTACGCAGCAATCCTGGCTCTCTGAGTTCTCTCCAGCAGAGCAAAACCCATCGATTTTTACAGTACACGGAGCTGACTTTGGAAGATCTTATCATTTGAAACATTATCCAATCCACCAAAATAATCATTAGGTGTGTATGTTTTCACTTGCAGCTGCTTAAAAAAGAAAAATTTTTTTAATAATAAAAAGCTGTCTTGACCTAATCCTGAAACGTGTGTAAAACACCATGGCAAATGAGAAATGCAAGTCAAAATGCCCTCTGGAACATACCCATTAAAATGATTAAAGAAGAAGTGTACAATGACTGTACCTGTTCTGTAGCAAAAGCTTCTGAAGTTTTAAACTATGTATATTCTTACTTAAAACACCATTGGAGGCTATATGCTACTTAGTCCTGGGCAGGAAAAAAATATATCCATGGAGAAATATTTATAGTGGCAGAGGTAGGTGGGTTTAAGGTGAAACATGTTCCAGCTTGAATTTAAACTTGCATCCCGGAGGTCTACTTACAAGAGGGAGAAACAGAAAGTACTTCAGATATTTTGAGAAACAGTGACTCAGTGTCCAGAATTAAGGGCTCACCAAATCCTTGGTGATCTAGAGGAAAAAGTTCTGACTGACCTAAGATTCCAGAAATCCCATGCAAAAAAAATACCAAACCGAACTTCTAGGCCAGGCATGACCTCTGAGGATGCCACGGGAGTGATGAGTTCAAAAATATGTTCTACCTCTGTTGAACTGGTACAGCTCTTTCTGGATATTCAGAAAACAGAAGACTGCCCATGCAGGGAAATGGTAATTTCTGTGACTTTCTCTGCTAGCAGAAATACCCAAAGCTGGGAAGAAGGTGACCACCTGCTTCATGGGCCACCTCTTTGGACATGTTCCAAGAAGAGTTAGTGCTTGGCTCTTGGGGCTTTTCCCCTCACCTGTTTCTTGTTGTTGTTTTTGTTGTTTTAAAAGGATTTCAGAAGTTCTAGAAGAAAAATTCAGGCACCAGAGTCATTGTTAACATCCTTGTTACAATTTAAGGCATTATTGGCAGTCTTGGAGAAGAATAAGCAAGTAAGCTTTGAAGAATAGTACATTTCTTTATGGGTAAGTCTTGGCTTTAAAAAAGCCTCTTGGCTTAAAAAAAATTTTTTTTATATAGCTTTAAGTGGATGTAATCTAAAAATATGTAATCTGTTTGTCCAGGCCACCATAAAAGTGGAGACTTAATAGGCACACACACACACACACACACACACACACAGAGCATTTATATAATCCCACCCCCACACTCTATTACAAGACTCCAGTCCTCCACCTAAAGAGCATTCCTTGCATCGTCCTGAGGAGTCCAGCTCCAGGCCACAATCCTACATGGGATCTTCCAGGGCCAAGGAGAGATTACCAAGGCTTTGCCTGGCAGGTCCTGTGGAGGGGAAGCTGTCCTCTCCACACCAGTCTTGGTGACACAGCCACTGCATTTCCGTTTTCCAGAAGCAGTTGCAATCCAAGATTCGGGGTCCCCAAGGCCCAGCCATGCCCACCCTCATCTGTATTCCCAGCATAAACACCTCCATTTAGAAACCTCCTTATGGGAACCTTGACCAAGGCATTCTTCTCAACTCTGAGTCAGTACTTTTCCATCCCTGGTCCTTCCTCCCCTTCCTCCTCTTCATCCAAGGGTGCATAAAAAGGCAGAAGACTTGTTCAGGGCTCCTCAGGCAGGAATCTATCTTTCTATCACCTTTAATCAGCAGCCCCTAACCCTCTATACCCCAATCATTGCTAAGCTATATTCATGAAAAGCTACTCTCAGCTACCTTGAGGAACATGTAGTTTCCCTTTTGTCTGGTTCCTGGGTGGTCCAGGGGACCAGGGATGTGCCCTCTGAACTGCTGTTGACGGCATGAGAGCCACCTCCCTGTGGTGTGCTCTTCCATTTAGCTGGCCTCTTGCGTCAGGTTTGCCATGCTGCCACAGTGGATAGAGCTGGTGCTCCCTCTTGCCAATCGTATTCATAGTCAATCCTACTTCTGCTGTGTTTCCATTGAAGGAAAGTTCCCTCCCTCATGTATATGCACCTCAGTACTGAGGCTCATAGCAGCGCTGTTCCATTTGCTTAGGGAGTTAGAAACGGTTCCGTGAAACGGCTCATTCATTTCTATTAGAATTCTTTCCAAGTCGCTGACACAAGATGATGGGGTGTGAGTGAATCATCTGAATGATAGACATTTATGGTTCTCAAAATGACCCCTTCCTTGGTGCAGCCCAGCTCCATTAGACACCTCCTCTCTCTTAGAATGGAGTGAGCATCTGTATGAGTTCCCTCTTGGCCACTGGTGGCTAGTACTGTTCATTGACTCACTCATTCATCATCCCACCCCCAAAGAGTTGGAGATGCTGGAAAGCCACAAACTTCATTTCCCACACTTCCTTTACCTAAGCTTCAGGATTCAAGGTAGGGCTCACCGATAGATATACAAGATTTACATGTCTGATCATGGGCTAATTGCATATGATCCCTGGTCCCCACTGTCTCTATGACTCCCTGGAAAACAATGCAGATCCAGCAAAAGGAAATAGGTCATTCCTTCTTAGATTTTTGATGAAGACTTTCCACATCCCTTAGGCTATGTCTTTTTTCTTATATTTTGTCTTTCTGACTGCCACCTGCATCCACATTTTTGGAAGTGGAGATGAACACACATCCTGGATCAAAATACAGGCCTTTCTTGCCTTGACGACTAACGAAAGGATTCCCATACTTCTAATGTAGGTAGTTACTTTTAAAAATACAGCTAAAGTCCAATTATTTTATGTTGATTATTTTTAGTATTTGGCCTATATATGGGACATATGTCATGTTTCTGGTTTCCCAACACTTTCCAACACCTTTCTAATTTGGGGAAATGTTCCACTTTGTGAGTTTCACCTTTTTGAGATTAAATATGTGGCTATCTCACTTGTTCAACCTCCTTTGCAGCTAAAGCACAAGCAAGTAACTTGATGTCAGTAGTCTGTTACACCCTCAAGGGGACTTCAGTCCAGAAGTAAGCAGCATGAGAAACCACGTCTGTGCAGAGCATCCAATTTACTAGAGAGAGAGATGGCAAAGACTTTTGGCTTTTAGCAGAAGCTGAGATTGCAAGGTAAGTCTTTTCAAGTGGAATCAGTGTAGGCAGCAGGACCAGCTGAGGCCAAATTAAGTTGCAACAGCCTTGCAAAAGTCAAGTTTCTAGTGCAGTGGCAACAATGGCTATATTTCTCCTCTAGCCAATTCTACGATGTGGCTTAAAAGTGTCAGTGGAATGTTAGCCCAGACCTTGCCCTTCTACACTGGGATTATGTTGAATCTATAGATCAATTTGAAGAGAATGGATATCTGATCAGTTTTAAGTCTTTTAACACATGGGCACAATATACCTTTTACTTAAATCTACCAAATCAATCAATCAATCTACCTCAAATTCTTCTTAGCATGGTTTGTAATCTTGCACTTTGCTTGTCAGACTCAATCCCAAATCTCTCATAATTTTGATACTGCCGTAATGATATTTTTTTCATTTCAGTTTCTAATAGCTCATTGCTAATATGCAGAAACACATTGACTTTTGTATATTGATGTTGTATCTTGCAAATTTTCTGAGTTGTTATTAGTTCCAGTAACTCCTCTATGCATTTTCCTCAAACTCTCCCCATAGACAATCATGCCATATGTGAATAAAAACAGTTTTACTTCTTCCTTGCTGATCTTGATGCCTTGTATTTCTTTTCCTTGCCTGGCTGCACTGGCTAGAAACTCCATGTAATGATCTGCTGAAGTAGTGAGATTGCACATTCTTGCCTTGTTTCTAATCTTAGGGGGAAAGCATTCAGTCCTTCGCCACTCAGGGTGATATCAGCTACAGATTTGTCATATATGCCTTTTACCAAGTTGAGAAAAAAATTTCAATCAGAAACGGAATTTCCCCAAATACTTTTTCTGTGTATATTGAGATATTCAGATGACATTTCTTTCTCAGCTTGTTAATATTATGAATTATATTGATAGATTTTCAAATGTTAAACCAACCATTGTATTCCTGGGATAAGCCTCACTTGGTCACAATATATTTTTAAATAAATATACCTTGTTCAGTTGATTTGCTAGTCTGGTTAATAATTTTACATCTATGTCCACTAGGTATATTGCTTTCTTTTTTTTTTCTTGTAACACATTTGTCTGGTTTTGGTACAAAGGCATGTCATCCACATAGAATTAGATGGAAAGGATGCCCTCTGCTTCAATTTTCTGGAAGAGTTCATAGAGATTTGGTATTGTTTTTTTTCCCCAAATGTTTAGTAAAATGTACCAATGAAAATAAGATTCTTCTTTTAAGGGAGGATTTTAGCTATACATTCAATGACTCTGACAGTTATAGGGCTATTCAGGTTATCTGACTTCTCTTCTTAAGTGAGAGCTTTAGTGCTTTGTGTCTTTCAAAGGATTTGTTCATTTCTTCAACGTTGTCAAATTTATTGACATAAAGGTCTTCATAATATTTCTTTACTATCCACTTGTTACCTGTAAAATCTACAATTATGTCTCCTTTTTTATTCCTGATACAAGTAGCTTTTGTCTTCTCTTTTTTGTTTCTAATAAATAAGGTTGTCAATTTTATTTTTTTTCAAAGAATCAGTTTTTTGTTTCACTGATTTTTTATATTGTTTCTTTGTTTTCCATTCTAATCTTTAATCATGTCCTATATTCTGTTTACTTTGCATTTAATTTGCTCTTTTTCTAGTTTCTTAAAGTGGAAACTGAGCTCAATGATTTGCGAATTGTATTATGTAATAATATAGACATTTAGTGCTATAAATCACCCTCTAATTACTGCTTGAATAGTATCCCACATAGTTTGATATTTTCTGTTACTTACTTACTTAAGAAATACTTACTGATTTCTTTTCGATATCTTAATTAACCCATGGGTTATTTAGAAGTATGTTATGCAGTACCTAAATAATCAGAATTTTCCAGAAACTTCCAGTTATAGATTTCTAACTTAATTCCACTGTGGTCTGAGAACTTGTTGAGACTTTTTTATGGTCCAAAACTCAATCTGTCCTGGCAAATGTTCCATATGCATTTAGAACAACTGTGCCTTCTATTGCTGTTAAAGTTTTCTATAAATGTCAATTAGATCAGGTTGATTTATAGTGTTATTCAAATGTTCTACATCCTTACTAGTATTTTGTCTACTTATCCTATCAGTTAGATTTAATTATCTGATTGCAGTTGTGGGTTTGTCTCTTTCACCAATCAGATCTGTAAGTTTTTTGCTTCATATACTTTGAAGCTTTTATACTAGGTACATACAATTTTAGGATTTTCATGTCCTCTTGATGGATTAAAGTTTTTATCCTTGTGAAATTATCATTTATCCAACATAATATTTTTTCTGAGGTCTACTTTGTCTGATATTAATAAACCACTCCAGCTGTCTTTAGATTAATATTAGCATGGTATATCCTTTTCCATTTCTTTACTCTTAACTGTAATATATTTAAAGTAGGTTTCTTGTAGGCAGCCAGTAGTTAGGTCATGCTTTTTGACCATTCTGAAAGTCTCTGCCTTTTAACTGAAGTTTTAAACCCTTTAATTTTATGTGATTAGTTATATGGTGAGATTTAAATTTATCATCTTGTTATGTGTCCCATCTGTTTGTTCTCATTTTCTTCATTACTCATATTTTTGAATTAATAAAATAGTTTTATAGTTCTATTTTATCTCCTTTACTCTTCATTTTGTAACTTAAGTAGTTGCTTTAGGATCTTTAGTACTCATTTTTCACTTATCTTCAGTATACACCTTATGCTTATCCTTAACTTTGAGTGATATTATATCACATCACACGTCATAAAAGGACAGTAGCAGTATACTTCCATTTCAGCCAACCTGTCTTTTGTGCTGTTGCAATCATATGTTTTATTACTATGTTTTATTTTTTTTAAGATTTTGTTTATTTATTCATGAGAGACACAGAGAGAGAGAGAGAGAGGCAGAGACACAGGTAGAGGGAATAGCAGGCTCCATGCAGGGAGCCCAACGTGGGACTCGATCCCGGGTCTCCAGTATCATGCCCTGGGCTGAAGGCAGCGCTAAACTGCTGAGCCACCTAGGCTGCCCTCTACATATGCTTTAAACTCCATAATACCTTGTTATTGTTTTTGTGTAAATAGTCAAATATCCTTCACAGATATTTAAGTAAACAGGAAAAAGTCCTTTTAGTTATTATTTCCAATGTTCTTCATTCCTTTGTGTATAACCATATTTCCATCTGGTGCTTTCATTCTGTCTAAAGGACTTCATTTAATATCTCTTGTATTGTGTCTCTGTTGATAATGAATTTTATCAGCTTTTGTATATCTTTTTTTAAATTTTATTTATTTATTCATGAGAGACACAAAGAGAGGCAGAGACACAGGCAGAGAGAGAAGCAGGCTCCCTGCAGCAAGCCTGATGCGGGACTGGATCCCAGGATCCTGGGACCATGACCTGAGCCAAAGGCAGAGGCTCAACCCCTGAGCCACCCAAGTGTCCCTAGCCTTTGTATATCTGAAAAGCTCTACTTCATGTGTGAACTGAAAAGTTATTTTTACTGAGTATAGAATTCTCAGTTGACAGTTTTTCTTCCAATAAACTTTCCAGATGTTGCTCCACTGCCTTTCCTCTTGTATTGTTTTTGTATAAATAAATAAATAAATAAATAAATAAATAAATAAATAATCTGCTGCAATCTTTATCTTTATTTCTCTCTATTTACCATGTCTTTTTTACCCCTCTGGCCCCTCTTGATATTTTGTCCTTATCATGGTTTGAATGTGATTTTATGTGCTTTGATGTCGTTTTTGTTATTGTGTTCATTTGTGTTTTTTTTTGTTTGTTTGCCATTCGTTGGTCATCTCAAGCATATGGGTTTTAATTTTCATCAAATTTGAAAAACTTGCAGTCATCATTTTTTCAAATATTTTCTGTCTCAACCTCACTGTTCTTTCTCCTGTAAACTTCAAGTTCACATATTGAAATATTGGAATGACTCCATATCTTAGTGACTCTTATTATTGTTTTGATTTTTGGTTTTGTTTTTTTTCTGTTTTTCATTTTGCCTAGTTTCTATTGCCGTGTCATCAAGTTTAATAATTGTTTCTTTTGCAATGTCTAAGTTGCCAATAGTTTTATCAGTGACTTTTTCTTCTCTGAGATTTTAGTTATCATCTCAGAAGTATGATTTAGGCTTTTTATTTATATCATGTCTCTACTTGTTCAATCTTTCCTCCAGCTTTTTGAACATCTGGCATACAGATATAATAACTGTCTTAACGTCTTTGTCTGCTAATTCTAGCATCTGTTTCAGTTCTGGGTCCACTTTGATTGGTTCAGGTTTTTATCCTCATTATGAGTCATATTTTCCTGCTTCTATGCATGCTTGGTAATTTTTGATTTGATGCCAAGAGTTAAGAATTTTATCTTTTTGGGTACTGGATATTTTTGTATGCCTATAAATCTCCTTAAGCTTTGTTCTTGGATGCAGTTAAGTTATAACAAAACTTATATTTGTTTGGATCTGGACTTTCTGATTTGTTAGGCAGGTTCAGAGTAGTGCCAATCTAAGCCTAATTATTTACCCAAATTCTTAGGCAGGAGCATCCTGAGCATTCTATCATTTCTCCCAGAATTGAGTTTTTCCATGTTGGCTGGTAGCAACAGGTACTATTTTAGGCCCAATGTAAACACTAAGTACATTCATTTTAATCTTTTTAAGTGGTCCTTTCCCCTGCTTAGAGTAGTTTTCCCACATGCAGGTGTTTATCAGTACCCAGAAAAATATTAAAAAGGTAACATCTGGAGATCTCTGGACTTCCCTCTCAGTCCAGCATTTTCCTCTCTGGTATTTGATTCTACAAACTTTAGCAGACTTCATATCCCCAGATACTGAACTCTGTCATGCATAATGCTCACCCCATTTGTTTCCCACTTCTCAGGGGAAACTACTTTTCATTCGTTGACGTACAATTTCTTGGAATCCTTTGTCTAATATACCTTTCTAGATTTTTTGTTGTCATTGTTCCTACCAGGAAATAATTCCTGTTACTCCATCGTGACTAGAAGCAGGGGTCACAAGTCAAAGTTTGTTGGAAACACATGCTGATTGAGGACTCTGTTGTAAAATTTTCTCAGCTATATCTAAGAGCCTCTGAGAGATATCTTACACATACCCTCCACAAATATTTAAACTGCAATCCCAATCAAAACCCAAGAGGAATTTATGTTGATATCAACAAGATGATTTAAAATTTCTGTGGAGAGGGATGCTTTGTGGCTCAGCGGTTGAGCATCTGCCTTTGGCTCAGGGTGTGTTCCCAGTTCAGGATCGAGTCCCACATCGGGATCCCTGCAAGGAGCCTGCCTCTCCCTCTGTCTATGTCTCTGCCTCTCTCTCTGTGTCTCTCATGAATAAATACATAAAATCTTTAAAAAATATAATAAAATAAAATTTCTGTGAAGAGAAGGAAAGAGAAGGACCACAACAATTTTGAAGAAGCAGAACAAAGTTGGAGGCCACATACTATCTGACCTTAAATTTCACTAAACCAACAAAACAGTGAGATATTGGTTCAAGGAATGATGAATGGAATAAGACATAAAGTCCAGAAATAGACTCATACAAATATGGTCAATTTATTTTTGACCAAGGGGTAAGGAAATCCAATGATGAAAGAATCATCTTTTCAAAAATGTTGCTAGAAAAATTAGACATACATGTATGAAAAAATAAACACTGTCCTATGCTTCACATCTTTACAAAAATTAATTCAATGTGGGTTATAGATCTCAATGCATGTAGGAAAACAAACTTGCATAAGAAAATGTTTATGACATTGAGTAGGCAAAGGAATCTTAGATATAACACTAAAGGCACAATTTATATAAGAAAAAATTGATGAATTGCACCTCACTAAAATTAAGAACTTATGCTCTGTGAAAGCCACTATCAAAAGAATGAAAAAACAAGTCACAGACTGGGAGAAAATATTTGCAAACCAGATATCTGAAAAAAACAGTGATACATCCAGAATACATGAAAAAGTCTCAAAATTCAACAAGAAGGAAACAAACATCCTAGGAAACAAGGGCAAAATGTTTCAAAAGCTATTCTACCAAATACGATAAATAGATTGCAAGTAGGCATGTGAAAAGATGATCAGCACCATTAGTCATCAGCACCATTAGGGAAATGCAAATTAAAACAACTATGTGATATCACTATCCACCTAACAGAATGACTTTAAAAACAAACAAAATTTAATGCCAGTTCTGGAGAGATTGTGGAGCAACTGGAACTCATTCATTGCTAATGAAAATGCAAAAAGTACACCCACTTTGAAAAAAGTTGTTAGGTTTTTACAAGTTAAATATACATTTACCATATGATCTTACTTCTAGAGGGTGGGATTTAAATGAAAATTTTCATACATAGACATGTAGGCAAATGTTTATAGAAGCTTTATTTATAATCACCAAACACTAGAACCAATCTAAATGTCCTTCAACAAGAGATTGGATGAACAATCAGTGATACATCCATATAATGGAATACTAGTCAGTGAAAAAAAATGAACTGCTAATGTGTGTAATAGGATGGATGAATCGCAAATGCATAATGCCAAAAACTAGACAAGAAAGGTAAAAAATGAATGATTCCATGAATATGATATTCTGGCAAAGCAAAATCTTAGGAATGTTGAAGAGATCAATGGTTGCTAATGGTTAGGGCTTGGAGGAGAGATTGATTACAAAGGGCAAGCATGAGGGTATTTTGTAGGATGATGAAACTGTTCTATTTCTCCTGTGGCAGTGGTTTGTGACTCTTTGCATTTGTCAAAACTCATAAAACTATAAACCAAAAAAAGTGAATGCTACTGTATATAAATTTAAAAATAAAATTTAAAAACCTATATACTGAATATTGAGACACCCACCACTTCTCCATGACTCAACTCCAAGAATGCAGGCAACTAGGCATATTCCCCAAGGCTGGAGACTAGATAATTCTTTTCTCTTGAGATATAAAAAGATTGAGTGGAGGATGAGGGAAAAATTTGCATATACTGACATTTGATACTACTCACTGCAGGAGCGGGGCCTATGCTATGCAGCTTGCATGACGCCCTAGTAGATATGTCCTACCTGCACACACATATATTCCAAATAGCTTCTTAATATAAAGAGACATCCAAGAAGCCATTGGCATTCAGGAGAAACAAAACAATGCAGAAAGTTGAAAAAAAAGTTTAAGACTGCATTTAATATCCAAAGATAACTTTGAGAAGATATTGACTTGATAAAAAAAATAATAATAATAGGGATGCCTGGGTTACTCAGTCAGTTAGCATTGGATTCTTGGTTTTAACTCAGGTCATGGTCTTAGGGTCATGAGATCAAGCCCTACCCCCACTGGACTTCAGGGGAGTCTGCTTGAGATTCTCTCCCTCTCTCTCTGCCTGTCTCCCTGCTCATGCACACTTTCTCTCTTTCTAAAATAAATAAATCTTTTAAAATAATAATAATAAAAGACAATTAGAGAAAAATAAATAATCCTTGGAAAACAAAACACAGTCAACAAAATTAAAAATATCAGAAGAGCTAGAAGATAAATTGAGAAATACTTCCCAGAACATAGACCCTAAGAAAAAAGTATATAAAACATGAAAAATTTTGGAAAACTACATAATTAATTCAAAACTCTGCATCTAAATAATAGATAATATAGGAAAGAACCACAATCCAAAACAAGAAAACAAGCAAAAAAAAAAAAAAAAGAGGAAGAAGAAGGAGGAGGAGGAGGAGGAGGAGGAGGAGGGCAGCCCGGGTGGCTCAGCGGTTTAGCACCTGCCTTCAAAAGAAGAAGACATTTGGCCAATAAAAAATTCAAGATAATTTCCTAGCATTGAAATGATAAGCCCAGCAAAATGAGTAACAAAAGACCTAAGCAAAGCATGTTGTTACAAATTGAAAAAGCACCAGAGATTTTCTTAAAACTCCAAAAGTTTCCAGAGAAAAATGACTAGTTGCCTTCAAAGACTAAAAAATCAGAATGATTTTAGACTTTTTTTTTTGACGTTAGACTTCTTATTAGAGACATTAGAGGCTAGAGGACAATGGAGCCATCTCCAAAATTCTGAAAAACAAATTAGACTCCATATCCAGTCAACCTATCAAAAGTACAAAGGTAATATAAACACATTTTTAGACATCTGAGTACCTGGCAATTCCCATGCACTTTATCTCAGGAAGCTACAGGATGATGTCACATAGAAAAATCAGAGAGTAAATATGAAAAACAATGAGAGCAAATCTAAGGCAACGGGGGATCTAATACAGAAGTGAAGGAAGGGGGAGTCCTAAGATGTCATCTCTTCAATAAGCCAGATCACACCAACCAGATTAGAAGAGGAAAATAGAAGGATTCAAGAAATACATTTCCAGGGGGAAGCAAATTGGACTTGATAGACTACCTGCAATGTTTTGCCACATCAGAAAGTATTTAAAATAGTATTTAAAATAGTATTTAAAATAGCACAGATATAATCAATCTTGTGAAGAGTTTGAAATGGATTTGTGATAGGAACTTGAAAAATAATATAGCAAATAAAAATGAGGCAGTGTCAATTCCAAGGAAAATGGAAAGTTTGAGGAAAAAGAAAATACAATCATAGAACCAGATTTTGCTCAGCAGTAAATAAAACTTTCATAGCCATTGAAATGTAATATTGATTACTGATTTCATTAAAAAGTGTTATATAAGCATATTGTGTGGATAGAGGAAAGAGGAAGCTGGGAGTGATCTCATAAGAGTTCCAAATGCTCATTGTTCATACAAAAAAGTCAACAGACAATGTGTAAAACTGAAAAATCTAAGTGAAAGTAGTATTTAGAGTTATATAGGTAATTATTGGAAGAAAGAGCTGAAAAAAATGAACAGGGTGCTTTTAAGAAACCCAATTCAGGTATTAGGGCAACTCTTTTTGATTGGTTGTGTTAATTTTTTTAAAACCCCATGCGCTTTGCAGTTTTTAAACTTTGATAAAAAGAGAATTTAAACATTTTTAACAGCCATTGGCTATCATAAAGATGTCAGAGTGGAAGTGTGCAGAATAATGTTTTTTGGAGAAAAGGGAAGCTGTTTTCTGTTTTTCAAATCTTCCTAGGTCTAGAGATGGCCCTGTGAGTTTCCTTCTGGGGAAGGAAGTAAGCACAGCATGATTCTCAAGTTTCAGACCTGCTTCTTCATACAGCTTTTATTCTTTAAAGGAAGCAAAGGCATAGGAACTCCTATATTTTAAAGTTTTCTTTTCAACTCTATTTTCTTTTTTGTGGTCTTTCAAAAAGAATTTTTTTCTGCCAACATAAATAGTCACCCAGCACTTTAATGCCAGTAATATTTTGCTGCCCTAGACAGCTGACGACCAGCCTATATAATCAGATTGGTCCTGACATTATAAAATTGACATAACTAAATGTCACTGCAGACAGAAAATGTGGAATCGGATTTTAGTAAAGTCAGCCCTTAGGCTCTCCAAGAAAGAATTCGGTCCTCAGAAAAGGTCCTAGAATAACATCTTGAGGCTGAAGTCCTATGCCAAGATCCATGGTGTTGTAACAGTGAAGAGCTTTGTACAAGTATTTGGTCAAGTGGTCAATTTTTTTTAGATCTAGAGAGACTTCTCAAAGAACTGCAGGCTGACCTAAAATATCTCACTCTCAAGACAGTGACTGATGAAATAAAAACATGGCTCTGAAGGTCTCCAAGAAACTTGGAGGCAAATTAATTCTGACTTCTGTGACATTTGTTAGCTCAGACATCTATGAATTTCTATTATGTTAGGCACTAGAAGTATGCAGAGTAGACATAATTAAGATAGTTTAGGACAGTTAAGCCAGGTGAAGAAAACCTCCATCAACTTTTATTTGTAAACAATATACAGATGGACTTTTTGAAAATTAGACTATCAATCTAGGTTTTTAAACTTTATTGTGGTTCTAAATATATTTGGCTTTATTTCTTCTGTCTTATTTTATCCATTTTTTTCTAAAGTTCACCTTTTTTCTTTCTAGTCTTCTGAGTTGATTTTTTTCTCTTCATTTCATTTTTTTCTCCCCTACAATGATCCAGAAGGTATATATTTATTTCTAGTCTTCAAGTAGTTGCCCCTGAAATTTTAACATGCTTACATTTTTTTAAAGGTTTTATTTATTTATTTATTTATTTATTTATTTATTTATTTATTTATTTAGAGCATATGAGCAGGGAGAGAGGCAGAGGGAGAGGGAGGAAGAATCTGAAACAGTTTCCATACTGAGTACAAAGCCCAGTATAGGGCTTGATCTCAAGACCCTGAGATCATGACCTGAGTCTAAATCAACAGTTGGAAGCTTAATTGACTGAGTCACCCAGGTGCCCCTAACATCTTCCATTTAAAACTCTAACAGTTATCAGTATCTTTAAGCATACTGAATAATATAAAGGCTTAGGACGCTTTAGTCCAGGAACTCAAAGCTTACATACCATCGTCATCTAGCTTTTTAATTCTGTTGTCTTTTATTTGTTTTATTTTCATAAATATACTTATTTATTGTTCATATCTGGTTTGGATACAAGGCTAAACTGGGTTCATGGAATGAATTTGGGAGTATCGTCCTTTTGCCTCCCTGGTATCTGAGACAGTTAATAAAAGGTTGGAATGGTCTGTTTCCGAAATGTTTGATAGAGCTCATCTAAAAACCGTTCTGATTCTGAGAAGTTTTAGTAATTGCTTTAATCTGTTTAATACCCACTTGTAGTAAGTTATATTTTTCTAGGAACTTTTCCATTTCATCTGATTTAAAAATTTATTGGAAAAAATATTATTGGTGGTATTGTCCTGCCTTCTCTATCTTTATTGTATCTCTCTCTAATTGTGTCCCTTTTCTTTAATGAGATTTCTGTTTTTATTTTTTAGACATCTGACATTTCACTTTTTTGATTCTTTCTACTGTATCTTTGTTTTCTTTTTCATTGATTCTTGCTTTTACCTTTACTGCCTCCATCTGTTATTGCATTTCCTGACTTTTGAAATTGGAAATTGAATTAATTTTTAAATGTCTCCTTTTCTTATATACATTTTTTGGCTATAAATATCCTTTGAAGCCTTCTTTGGTTGCATCGTCCAAGTTCAAAATATGGTGTTTTCATATCATTTCGTTTCTAGGTATTTTTTATTTACATTTTATCCATCTTTGATCCATGAGTTATTGAGTTATTTAAGGTTTCCAAATACATTGAGATTTTTAACTCATTTTTTGTTATTAACTCTTAATTTAACATGGTCAGAGAATGTGGTCTATATGATAACCGCTTATTAAAATTCATTGAGGGGGGACTTGATGGCTCAGTTGAATAATCCTTTGACTCTTGATTTTATTCAGGTCATGATCTTAGTGTCCTGAGATTGAGCCCCATGTTGAACTCCGTGTTCAGCAGGGAATCTGCTGGAGATTCTCTTTCTCCCTCTCTCTGTCCCTCTCTCTCCTCAAATAAATAAATAAATCTTTAAAAATAAAGCGAAATAAAATAAATAAAATAAAATAAAATAAAATAAAATAAAATAAAATAAAAATAAAATAGGGAGCCTGGGTGGCTCAATCAGTTAAGTGTCTGCCTTCTGCTCAGGTCATGATCCCACAGGCCTGGGATCGAAGTCCTGCATTGGGTTCCCGGCTCAGTGAGGAGTCTACTTTTCTCTCTTCCTCTTCCTCTGCCCCTCCCTTCCCACTTGTGTTCTCACTTGCTTACTCTACTCTCTTAAATAAATAAATAAATAAATAAACAAACAAATAAATAAAATCCTTAATAAAAGAATAAAAAAATAAAATTCATTGAGACTTGTTTTATGCCTTAGTATATGATCAATTTGTAAATGTCCATGCTGTTAGAGAATATTCATATTTTTTAAGATTTTACTTATTCATGAAGGACACAGAGAGAGAGGCAGAGGGAGAAGCAGGCTCTCTGTGGGACTCCATCCCAGGACCCTAGGATAATGACCCGAGCCAAAGGCAGACACTCAACCACTGAACCAGCCAGGTGCCCCAAGAATACTTGTATTCTTTAACTGAATTTCATATTGTCCATTGAATCAAGCTTACTAATTGTGTTGTTCAAGTTTCTATATTTTTTGCTGTAATTCATGATCTATAAATAATGAGAGGTATGTTAAAATTCTCTACTGTGCAGTTGTAAATGTCACTTTATTCTTATAGTTCTGCTAATTTTTCCTTCACATATTTTTAGTCTGTTATAATAGGCATATACATATTTTTTTAGAGGTGTTGTAACTTTTTAGTGGATATATTTGCCCACTTTCTAAATGACACACAGAGATTTATTTTATTTCCTACTGTTGCCAACCCATCCCCCAGCTTACATTAAATTTTTTTTGTCCAGTCTTTTAACTCTATATTGTTATCATGAACCCCACAAATTAAGCATTCTTGCTTTACACTCTTAATATTGAGTAGATTTAGAGATATATTTATGATTTCATTCAGGTGACATTTTCCCTATAGCTCAAATGTCCTTTTGGTGATCTCTTCCTTCCACTTGAAAAACATCCTTGGCAAATTCTATAAGTGAAAATTTGTTGGTGGTAAATCCTCCCTGACTTATATGGAAGATATTTCCCTCTTGTTTGTGAAAGATAATTTTTCAAGGAACACAATTCTTGTCTTACAGCTGCTTTCTGTCTGTACTTTCAAATTTTAATATTCTGCTGTCTGCAGTCCCCATCGCTGCTGTGGAGGACTCGGACTTCCTTCTGCATATTATTCCTTCTTGGGTAAATTGCCTTTTTTCCCTCTGGCAGTTCTTAACTGCTTCTCCTTATTTTTTGTGTTCTGCAGTTTCACTAAGATGAGTTTAGGTTTGAATTTCTTTCTATTTATCTAGGTAGAGATGTGTTGTTGGTCTTCTGGATTGGAGCTATGTTTTGCAACAATCCTGGAAAACTATCAGGAATTTTGACCCTCCTTTCATATTTTCTACTGTTTTAATAACATGTATTCCTCAGAATTTTCTCTTCAGCTATGTCTATTTGGTGATCTAGCCCATTCCAGTAAGCACTTCTCTCTTTTTTTTTTTTTTTAAGATTTTATTTATTTGAAAAAAAAAAGATTTTATTTATTTGACAGAGAGCACAAGCAAGGGGAGCAGCAGGCAGAAGGAGAGGAAGAAGCAGGCTCCCCACAGAGCAGGGAGCCCTGTGCCAGGCTTGATCCCAGGACCCTGAGATCATGACCCCAGCTGAAGACAGATGTTTAACTGACTGAGTCACCCAGGCATCCCAAGTGACTTATTTATTTTATTATTTTTTTAATAATAAATTTGTTTTTTATTGGTGTTCAATTTGCCAACATACAGAATAACACCCAGTGCTCATCCCGTCAAGTGCCCCCGTCAGTGCCCATCACTCATTCACCCCCACCCCCCCAAGTGACTCATTTAAATATGACTCTTCTCATTTCTCAAATTGCAGTCTGGTTCTTCTTCTAGTCTGGCTGATCATTGTACAACCTCTCTTTTCTTACTCGTTTTAAAAAGTTACTCTTTTGGGGAGCCTGGGTGGCTCAGTCAGTTAAGCACTCAACTCTTGATTTCGGCTCAGGTCTTGACCTTGGAGTCATGAGTTCAAGCCCCCCATTGGGCTCCATGCTGGTTGTGGAGCTTACTTAAAAAAAAAAAGTTACTCTTTCATTTCTTTAAAAGTATTGAGCCTAGCTGCTTTATTGCCTCTGATAATTCTTTGTGCGTGCAGTTTTTTGTGTGTTATTTCTGCTAACTCGTTCATATTGGCTTGTTTTTGCCTATGTATGTGTGTGTGTTTAAGGGCTCATAGTTGTGGGAACTCCCTTTTTGGGAGTGAATGTCCTAGGTGGAGGGTGCATACCTAGAAGAATAATTTGACTTTATTTTCTGAGGTCATGTGAGGTCATGTCTAACCAGGGTCCCTTTTATCTTGCGATTTTATACATCACACAAATAGTACAAGTTCAAAACTGAAACCCCTCCTCATGGCTGGAGACCCTGAAATCTTGAGGGAGATTCTTTTTCATCCCCACTCCTAATTGAGGCTGAGACAGTTTCCTTGCTGAGTCTTCTAGATTTAATTTCTTCTTGTTTTTCTTAGGTAGTAACAGTTCCTAAACCTCTTTTTCAGCAAAGTGCTAAGCATGAGGCTGTCTAGATGTTCCTGGTGATTGTAGCAGTTTCAGCAATCTCTGCTCTCCTAGGACTGGCTTTCTCACCTTGTCCCTGACCACAGTGCTTTTCTTGACATTTCCTTTGATATGATTTTTTTCAAAAATAAAAATCTCCTGGTATTTTAAGTGATCTGTTGTTGCAAGATTTTAACATATCTAGTCTACCATATAACTGTAATAATACTAACTTAGGAATCATGATATGAGGTTCAGAGACTCTTTTACAAGGTTCTCATGGACTATATAGCTCCTAACTCCTGTTTTTAGTATGTGGGAACTTTCAGAAAAAGCTCCCAAGTTTTCAATAATATGTATTTTAAGCATCTTTTTACCTCAGATTCTAGAAGTTATGGAAAATTCCTTTCTGTTCCCATGTTCTTAATCTCAGAAACCCCTAGTCTAGCTCTGACCTTACCTACTTCAACTCATCAAGGCACTTGCACCTTCAACTCTAATGAGGTATCTTTCCTCTCGTCCTCTTCTCACTCCTTTATTTTTCTTTTCCTCCAGTTCCCATAAGCTCAACCAAAGTTCTTGTCACCAAAAAGTGGTTTCTGCAGTGTGGGCAAGTCCCAGCCATAGCTCATAGGTGCCTCTAGGTATGTCACCAGTAAGAAGAGGCTGACCTTGATCCCTGGACTGAGAAGTCTTCCCCTCAAGAAATTTCAAATATATACTGAGGTTTTCTTGTCTGTTTTTGATTTGTTCTGTTTTCAGATCATAAAACAAACTGAATTCTGAGATGTCTCTTGTATAAGCAAACTGACACAAAGGGGGCGAAAGACCTTGAAAAGTCTACATGGGTCTTTAGAAAGAATGAATGAGAATGTAGCAACTTAAAATATTATTTCTGCTTTGAGTCAGCATACTACCTATAAGCCCTTAAAAGCATGTTTATTGCTTAGCTGGGTAATGCTCTTAAAACGTTCCAATGTACGATATCACACTACACCCAAAGGAATAGAATTAGCTGTGGCTAAACATGCTGAGAATTCTTTATCATTTGCAGAAGAAGGAATTTTCCTTGAGTTTACAGTACTGCAAACAGAGCCAACTTACTCTCACTGGCTTCCACATTTTAAGTGAGATAATGTGTTTCTCAGCAGTAAAATAAAACAAGGAACCTATATAAGGCAGGGATACTTGGAAAAACAGGATAAAGGTAAGACCAGAGGGGCTTGAAGTAGAGAAGAAAAGTCTAAATCATTCAATTAAAGTTATATCTTTCATTCCTTGGGTTGGGAAAACTCCATTGGAATCTCACTGGGACATTCTGTACCCTAGATCAGAGTTTGTTAAACTAGATCCAAAAAGGTATAGTTACTGAAATACCCACCTGATAAATTATTCTCACTTGTAAGCATAGTAGTCATATATCAGATCAGAGTTTGTTAAACTAGATCCAAAAAGGTATAGTTACTGAAATAATCCACCTGATAAATTATTCTCACTTATAAGCATAGTAGTCATATATCTTAGACTTTTCTGGGACAATTCCAGTATACATTTATTTTTTTTCTTTTCTACAAAGCCAGCGCATTCAATGTTTAACCAAGTGTGGTTTAATATTATTCTATTTAGAGATTGGAAAACATCTACTGCTGGATCGTGTGTTCTGATTTTAAGTTTATAAAATAAGGTCACCATGAGCCCTCAAAAAATATTCTGCTATGTTTACAATATTTATGAATCTAAGATAATTTAGCTTAGAATCACAAAATCATTGGAATGTAAGAACACTTGTAAGGTAATGTAATCTATCCTTCTCTTTCAGGTAAGCAGTCACACCTGAATCATCTGAGACTAAGGAGAATTTATTCTTCTTAAAGACGGTCAGAAAAGCAGATCAACAAACCTCTTATGTTATACCCTCCTTCTCGGAATGCATAGCCCTGTTCTGGATGAGAAAAAAAAGTAAAATTCTAGACATCTTCATCCTGTGCCTGTGGCGAAGGCTGTTTGACTCAATGTCTAACTGGGGAGGGTCTAAATTCTGTTTTTTTTTTTTCCCTAAAATTCCAAAATCAGCAAAAATGACTATGTATCTACTATCAAATTTGTCACACTATGAAAAGACCATGCTCGTGTCCCTCTGCTATCATTTCTCCTACTTTTTACTGGTCCCCTCACTGCTATATAACCCACAGCCCCTCTTGAATCTCCATATCCATTAAATAAACTCCCTGACATTGTTAACTTGGTGAACACTTCATCTCCTTCCTTAACTGAAATGTGTTGCTACTCTGAGGGACACTGCTTCTCCACCAGCCCTATTTCTGAGGTCTTGATAACTTCTCTCATTTATTTTTTTAACTTCTCTCACTTATTAATTACATGTGGATTAAAGCCTTGTTTTCTATCCCAAGTCTTGCCATATTGTTTACTTTTAATATAGATGCTCCTCAGCACCTCAACTCCAGTAACTTTCACTAATCCTTTTCAGCCTTATATCACCATGGCAGCACTATGGATCTTGTGGTTATCTATAAGCATGCCTCTGAAGTCTTCAACTCTCATCTTCTAGTTTTTGCTCTAACTTAGTCTTCTAGGTCTTTCAGGACCTCAAATTATTATCTGAAGCACTCCCTCACCAGCTTAATTCAATTTTCTTGTATCCCAGGCCTTTTGCAGGAGCTGCTTGGGGCTACATTCCTAGATTCCTACTCCAATACACTTTCTCCCATTTCATACCCAGATGAATACCAAACCCTCGTGTGACTGCAGATGGGAGTCATTTAAAGCCAGTGCTGTCATCAGTCTTGCCACCAGGAAGTCCCATTATTTATATATCACTTGGTCAGTCCCAAGTGATATTTCAAACCAACACTACTTTCATCTTCATATCTTCCAAGCATTCTGCTCATCTTTCATTCCCTGAAGTTCAGTAGACAAACTGGTCTCTTGCTACTTGGGAACAAATGAATCTGTATAACTTGCCTTAAATTTTCCTTCCCTTCCCCTTGCCTCTGTAAATGGTAGCTTTTCTCACAACCACCTGGCCCCATTTCCTCTCATCCCAGGCTGTGAGGTATTGTAGTCCATAGCCAAGCTCTCTACCCATGCCAGTGAGCTTATTTTTTCATGCCAACTTTAGGTCCCTGAGCCATCAGCCATTCAGTTCTTCTTTTACCTAGAGGACAAAAGCCATACTTCCTATCATGGCTTATTCTACCTTCATCACTTCTTACTCTCATCCATTCCTTTATGATCTAGAACTACACTGACCAACATGGTACGCACTAGCCACACATGGCTATATAAATGTAAATGAACCAAAATTAAATTAATTAAAATCCAGTTACTTAGTTATACTAGCCATTTTTCAAGCACCTAGTAACCACATGGGACTACTGTTATCATGGTTAACAAGTGGTTACTGCATTGGAGTAAAATATTTCCATCACTGAAGAAAGTTCTCTTGGACAGCACTGCTCACTTTTACTGAAAATTTTGCACTTTTTTTTGAAAGGGCCAAGGTTTCTCATATCTCTGGACCTTTGCACACACACAGAAATACAACAAGCATTTCTATGAGACAGCACTCACTCTAACATCCAACGCATATTATCATGTGGAGATCTACTTCCACAAGCAATTTTGGTGTTGTTGCAAATAAGCATGGAAGTTCTTAACACCAACCTTTGTGTGGTGGTGAGTGTACTTTTAAGGCACCCGTGTGTTTTTCTGTTTGGGTAAAAGTAAAGACTAAGAAAATGTAAAAATGGGGAGATGGAACATTATATTGTGTGAAGGGCTTTTAGATCCCATCGCGACAGTCTTTCCAAATCTCCACACATAATCACAAATTAAACTGTCATTATAGATAAAGCGATCATCCTACCTTCAAGCTTATTACAGCTTCTCCCTAGAAAATCTTCTTCAACACTTTTAAAAAAGAACCTACAATAAACTCCCTAATTATCTTTGCTGAAACTTTGTTTTTAGTGCATCCAAATGATTAAATTGTCATGCAGTAGAAAGAACACTTGGACATTCAACTGCAACGCTATTTTAGGAAAATTTCAAGAGAAGTTGCAGAGAGAAACAGGAAACAAGTAATTTTTTTCAGTTCTGTATCCCCCTAAGTCAGGTCTTGGCTGCATGACTTCATTCTTCATTTAAAGTGGAATCCTAAATTTACCAGTAAATAAAAATCAAAAATAGCAACATTAAAGTGTAAGTATGAAGCTAATTTCCTAAACCAAATATCAAGTTTGTGGTAATTATTTATCACTTTGAGTATACTTCATAAATACCAAGCTGGAATAAGAAGCAGGAGACTAGCTAGCTGTGAGACTGGGCAATTAGCTGCAGCTCTTGGGCCTCAGTCTCATTTATGAAGTAAGAGAATCAGAGAGGATTCTAAGTTCCTTTTCTACTCTAAAAGCAATGAACTTAATTAATTAATTAATTAATTGATTAAAAAAAGCAATGATATTGGGCCTGGGTGGCTCAGTTGGTTAAGCATTTGCCTTTGGCTCAGGTTATGATCTTGGGGTCTTGGGATTGAGCCCCACATGGGGCTCCCTGCTCAGTGGGTAGTCTGCTTCTTCCTCTCCCTTTAGCCCTCCCCTTCACTTGTGCTGCCTCTCTCCCTCTCAAATAAATAAATAAAATATTTAATAAAATAAAATAAAAGCCATGGTATTATTGGATTGCAGGTGGAGAAAGGCATTCTTTAACATAATAATTTCTCAAATTTTTGTAAAGAACATTATAAATCCAGCTTCCAGTTCTTCCCCCACAATAACCACCACTTAATTCTTTGTGCTGAGAAATTCCAGAGGCTCCATCACCTAAAATTAGAGAAATAAATATGAATGCAATGTAGCTACAAGAGCAGTTTATGGAGATGGGAAGAGGAGTGTAGATGGCAAGAGAAGAGAATTCACAAGCTAGTGTGACCTCATGAATATCATGGACATTGCCATCTGTCTTCAAATAAGATGAGTTTGCCTTTAGCAGTGCATAGCACTTCTCTCCTTCACCTTGGTTATTGTTTGTATAGACCCACGTTTCTAGCATGAAGTACTCTTTTAAAAATATTACAATTATATAAACATATAAACATTATCTGTAAATATAGTTTCAAAAACACTTAGTTGTTTCAGTGTCTTTGCTGAGACTATAGGCTCCAAACACAGGAACCTGTAGACTCAAGAGTTTCATCTTGGATGTTTGAGGCAAGAAGGTTTGACACTGCTTTGGTTTACTATTTTTCAGCATTATGGTGATAAATGAATGGAGAAAAGGACACACACCAAGGTGGAAGAAAGAGTATATTTTTCTTCTGCAGTATGAAACTTTTAATTATTTTAAATGTGTGATTTAGTCAGCTTGGAACCAGTCCACCTCAAAGTAAAATAAAAAGAAATGAAAATTGATGATAGAATGGTTCAGTGACTAAAAAACTTAAAGTTATCACAAATAGAGTATAAAGACCTCTCAAATTCAAGCAGTTGCAACTTCTGGTATGTGTGTGTGTGGGGGGGTATGTGTCAGTGTGTGCATGTGGGGGGGGTATTCAGTTAAAATATCATTATGCAGATTACTTTTATTGTCTTTAAAGACAAAAATAAAGGCTATTTTAAATGTGCCTTACAGATACATTAATTCTTTAGAAAGCATTCTATGTCACACATTTATTTAAGGAACAATTGTACACAAACTACATTTACCAACACTACATGCTCCAATTCCTTCCTCTCCAAACAAAAATGGAGAAGCCTGTTTTGCTTTGCTTAGAAATGATTCTGAATTAACACTCAACAGCAAGTCAAACTTCCCAAATGCATTGGTGAATCCATAAGTTTAGGTGGTCTCTATATTTTGCAAACTTTTGTAAAGAGTCCAAGATCCAAGGAAGAAAAGATGAAATTTCTACTTTTAAAAATCATCACATAGGTGCATAGATATAAAAAGTCACAACATATAAGCTACTAAATATCCATTCTATTGCATTGATTAAATAAATTATGATGCAGACCAGCTGTGGAATACTATACCACTCACTGCCAAAAAGAATAAGATGAATAAGATGATCTGTGAAGGATAGATTAATAAATATACTATTAAATTTTTTAAATGCATACTAATACTCCTTTTAATAAAAATACTAATAAATTATTATGGTCTAGTATATATACATGCATATGTGTATATATATGTGTGCATAAAATACAAAGTTGATACTAATGGTTATCACTGGAAGAGGGGTATGAGAATAAAAGAGAATCTCACTTCTCATATATTTTTGTATGGTATCAGTTTTAAATGAGCATATATTATTTTTATAATCAGAATAAATATTAGAGTTTTTTTTTTAAGATTTATTTATTTATTTTAGGGAGAGAGAGCATGAGCAAGAGGGGCTGAGGGAGAGGGAGAGAGAATCTCAAACAGACTTCATTTTGAGCTTTGAGCCCAAAGTGGGGCTTGATCTCATGACTCTGAGATCATGACTTGAATGGAAACCAATTATTGGTCACCCAACCAACTGTGTCACCCAGGCACCCCTAAATAGTAGAGTTTTTAAAGAAACTTCATTAGAGACATTTTTTTTTTTTTAAAGCAGGCTCCACCCTATGTTGGAGTCCAACATAGGGCTTGAACTCATCACCATGAGTTCAAGACCTGAGCTGAAATCAAGAATGATTGCTTCACCAACTGTGCTACTCTGGTGCTGCTGCTGCATTAGAGATTTTTTTGAGGCAAACATTGCAGCCTGAACCTTTCCATCTGATTCCTTCCTTATACTTTTCCACTGGGGGGAGGCAGCTATATAGAAGAACAAACTCCAGGACTCTGATATAAACCAGAGTACGATGCCAGCATCTGTGAAAGGACTAAGAACTTCTCAGAGAAGAATGGTCAGTGAAAGCAGGGAGGGATATAGTGAGACAAAATCACTACCAACCCATCGGTGTCTATTGCCCTGGAGTCAGGTAAGTAAGAGGCACTGCCCTAACCTTTCCATAAGCTCCTTAACATGGGATAGGACAAATCCAAGACAAGTTGAAGTTGAGTCCTGAACTTCAGTCTCAAGTTGGAACTCACAGGGGAAAAGTTTTAAATCAAAGTTTAATTTAAGACATTTTAACTTATCAAACTAAATATAGTGAAGGAGTACTATGTATTCGCAAGATATACATGCAGAGCAGGAAAAGCTGCAGTAGCTATTACTCATTAAGGAGAAGGTATCTATCAAAGTTGAATTTGGAATGCCAGGGATAGTATATGAACAAAAGTGAAAGTTCTTACCTGCATCTTTTTTGGTCCCTAAGACAATGATAACAAAATCAAAAACAGATCAGTTTTTATGCCTTTCCTCATCCTACTGCCTTGATCTGAAAGGAGGAGTTGGGGCAGCCAGGGAGTTCAGAGAAAAAGCCCTGGAAGTACTATTTACTAATCATACAGAAGTGTTTAAATATTCTTACATCTGGCATGGTCATACCTCTGAGTGCCAGCTGACTATTCTGTGAGTGGGCAGTCAGCAAGTGAAGTTTATGAATTTTCCCTCATAACCTGCTTGGGTCTAGCCTCATATATAACTCAGAAAATAATCGAATTCTGGATATGGATTTTCTTTCTCTGTCCAAGTGCTTTTGCTACAAATCATCATCCATGATCTTACTGCATGTGATTTTCATTGTCATAGTATTTCACATGATATTCCTTCTGACTAAGGAATTTATTTTATATATGTATTTTTAAATGTGACAATGGACTTATTTTTCCAAGATTTATGGATCTTAACTCTGTATCCCAACACTTTATACAATGGTGAGATGGTTCATTGAAAACTCATTTATGCCTCAGCTAAAAGATAACTTCCTGTAATATTGGGGACAGTCTTATAATATGGTGCGGATTCCCCTGTCAATAAAATATGAGGGTCAGAGAATCAAGAGAGTCAAGTGTGAGTGGTTCCTCTTGCTATTATAAAATTCACTTGCAAAATGCTTACCTCTCTTTGCCATGATTTTGAGCTCTGCTGGCCTAAATTTCTTATTTCCCAATGGATATATATTTCCACCTATATGACACGACAATGATTTCACTGAACTAAAAGAGTTAGCCAGCTGGCCACCTTTGGATGCTTTTGTTACTGAACAAGAACAAAGACAAAGAAGGGATTTGCTGCTCTAGCTTGAGTGATTGACCTTGTTTATCAAGCACAAATAGATGCTGGTACATATTAAGGACAGGAAGGAGTATTTATAACCCAGAGAATCCCCTGGGGGTGTCTCCTAATACTTCTATATCCAATACTAAAGATTAATGGAGGACCACAGGAGCACAACATGGACAAAACTCAGGCACTTACGGAAGGAAGTCTCAGAGTCACCCCACTAAGATATAGAACATTGAGCGGATGACTGAAGGCAAATTGACCCATAAGATTGGTAGTGGACAAAGAAATAAATACCAGTTATGTTTTTCTGGCCTGTTACAGGACTGGAAGATATTCAGGGATATACCTATTTTTCCTGCTTGCTTTATTAAGTGTGTATTTGTATGTATTAACCAATTTTCTATTTTCTCTTCTCCTTTTCACTTCTACATCTATGAGGTGATGGTTAACTCTAACTTAGTTTTAAGGTTACTGGATACCAAGATAGGTATGTGATTGAACTAGAAAAGGACTGAACATCTTCAGGGGTAGATAGAGCATTTAATGAGATTTGTGCCTTTTCTTTGGGAAGAGAGTGTGTTTTACTGGTATGGGGGCAGATTTGCATGTTAGATAAGAGTAAGTTGTTGCTATTGTGACTGCCTGGAAGGCTCCATATGCATAAAAACTTGTTTATGGATATTGGGTAGGCAAAAGATTTACTCTGTGATAGATTGGCTTGACTCTCTTAACTCCTAGTTCATCCTTTTTCCTTACTTGGAAGTATTAGAAAGCTAACTACATTCCTCAGATTCTCTTACTGCTAGGATTCTGGGTATAAATTTGGTTCTGCCAATGGAATTTCATGAGCTTTTTTAAAGGCAGAAGGAGTTCTGCCATTTTTCTGCAACAGTGTGGACAGACATGCACACAGTTAAGGGTAAGTGAGTTACAAACTTCATCATGCCTGTCTAGTCACTGGACAGCGGTGATGGTAGCAGGTGACAGCAGCAATCATCTAATGGTGGGATCACATCAGCAGTGGTCAAAATGGAAGTCAAAGTTCCAGTGGAATATCCTGATTTCCACATCTTTAGCACTTACAATAATTTTATCAAGAACTTATTTCTACATTAAATCCTTTAATGTTTGGAAAACCTAATGTATTTTCTATTGCCTGAGTTAAAGTGCAATTATTATATGACTCTAGTTATACACTTGTGCCTGTTCAAAAAGAGGCTTGTAATAAATTCTAACACAAAAAAATCTCTAATATATGTTGGAAAGTGTTTTTTAAAGAGAGTTATGTAATAATTTGTGCCATATTAAACTATTTATTCTAAATATTGCACATGCAACACGTGGTTTGAGTATAAATGGCATACGTCACCATATACTTGAAAGAATATAAACCAGATTCATAACAGCAATAACTTCTTTGAAAGGAAGTGGCATTGTCAGTGGTAATGAAGGAAGACTAGTTTCATGCATAAAGATTGAATCTTTACAATTAGAATATATTTTTATTACTTGATGTTGAAAAAATAAAATTTTTATTTTTTTAATTTTTAAAAATTATTTATTTATTTTTGAGAAAGAGAGACAGGGGGAGAGAGAGTGAACATAAGCAGTGGAGAGGGACAGAAGGAGAGGGAGAAGCAGACTGTCTGCTGAACAGGGAGCCCAATGTGGGGCCTGATCCCAAGAACTTGGGATCATGATCTGAGCTGAAGGCAGGAGCTTAACTGACTGAGCCCCACTCAAGCACCCCAAGAAATAAATTAAAAAAATAATAATTATTATGGTTGTAAAGGGTAAAGCAATTATAAATATTGTTCATGGAAAAACGTATAATATTTTAAAATAACCTAGAGTTACTTAGAATCTAAGAGAGGACTAGAGGAGGCACAGCATAAAACATGCTAACTTACAGCTTTTTGGGGAAGGAGAGAAAGTCAGAGTGGGAAAAGCATATAGACATTATTTTGTTCTTGAGAATGACAGAGAACTTTAATTTAAATATATTTTTAACAAAAGATAACCAGTAATAGAAAAAAATTGGACATGTAGCTTTCAAATCATCAGAGAAAAGAATACACATAATAAAGAGATAATTTTATAAGAGAATGTAAAATACCAAAATTGACTCAAAAGCCCAGCAAATTCATGAAGCATAATAACTAAGAAAGAAACCAAAAAGGTTAGAAAATAATAATAGTGATATGGAAAAGAAAAGACAATAGACCTACATGCTTTATAGACAAGTTCCCTCTATTCCTTGAAGGTTTGATCACATTCTATGTTATCTGTGCATTTATAAAAGACAGAAACACTGGAATGTTCTCCAGTAAATTTTATGAGGTTTCCATTGCTCTAAAGTTAAAGATGTACAAGAATGTAATAGACATGAACAAATGAGCACCAATATATTTTTTAAAATGTAGTTGTAAAATCTTATATAGAACATTACCACATTAAATCCAACATTATAGGGACACCTGGGTGGCTCAGTGGTTGAGCATCTGCCTTCAGCTCAGGGTGTGATCCCTGGGTCCTGGAATCAGATCCTGCATCAATTTCCCCACAGGGACCCTGCTTCTCCCTCTGCCTATGTCTCTGCCTCTCTCGGTGTGTCTCTCATGAAAAAACAAATAAAACCTTAAAATAAAAATAAAGTAATAGATCCAACATTATATTAATTCCAAAGTTGAATTTTTTCTAAGGATTTATTAGTCACTCAACTTTAGGAAACCTGCTGAGGCAACTCATTACTCAAATGAGTTAAGTGAGAAAAATCATATGAATATTGTCACAAAAAAACTTGATAAAATTCAATACCCAATCATTAGGGGGAAAAAAAGTCTTCACAAATTAAGGAATAAGAAGACATTCCCTTAATGTAATAAAGAGTATCTATTAAAAACAAGTAGTAAAACCATAGTTCAGTGGCACCCCCAGTGAGCATATTAAGACAAGCATATCAGCTTTTAGGACTATCTGCTATTTTGTTCTAGAATTACTAGCAATAAGATAAGAAAATAAATAAGCTAAAAATTCATAAAATAAAGAGATAAAACCAAAATTATTTGTAGATATGTGATTTATTACTAAGAAAATACAAGGGAAACAACTGAAAATATAATAGAATAAAAGGTCAGAAGTCAGCTGAGTGCCAAAGATAAGAATAAACATATAAATCTCGATAGATTTTTTATGTGTCAGCATAAAAAAGAGGGGGGTGGAGAAAAAACTGCATTCACAAATTCACAATAGCAAAAACCATTATAAAAATGCCTCAGAATGGGATGCCTGAGTGGCTCAGCGATTGAGCATCTGCCTTTGGCTCAGGACATGATCCTGGGTTCCGGGATGGAGTTCCACATCGGGCTCCTTGCATGGAGCCTGCTTCTCCAGCCTCTGCTTGTGTCTCTGCCTCTCTCATGAATGAGTAAATAAAATCTTTTTTAAAAATGCCTAAGAAAAAAAAAATAATCAAAGCCTATGCCAAAGAAACAATAATTTCCTGAACAACATAGAATCAAAACACACATACAAAAATTGAATTAATGGAAATATATTAGATGTTCCTAGATGGGAAAATTCAATCATGAAAACATTGAGTTCTCTTTCAATTTAATCTATAAATTTATTGTCAGTGCATAATTGTTTCCTGTTTGAAAAATTGTTTTTGTAGTAATCGTGTAGTTACGGAAAACTTATTTTTTTCCAAATTATTTGAAGTAAATTGCTTTCCCTGTTTCCCTATCATCTAAGACTCTAATGTGTGTTTCCTACAAACAAGGAGGCTGTACAGAATGGCAATACAATCAATCAAATAAGGAAATTATTTTAAAAAAAATTTTTATTGGAGTTCAATTTGCCAACATTTAGCATAACACTCAGTGCTCATCCCGCCAAATAAGGAAATTATTACTGATGTGGTACTGCCATCTAATTGTTAAACCCCATAATCAAGTTTCATCAGTTGTCTCAATCTTTTGCCACAAAAATATCCAGTTCAGAATCATGCATGTTATTTAATTATGTCTCTTAATCTCCTTCACTCTTAACAGTTCCTTAGTATTCCTTTGACTTTCATGACCTTGATACTTTAGAAGACTATAGACTAGTTGTTTTGTAGAATGTAACTCAATTTGGCCTTCTCTGATGTTTCCTAGTGATTGAATTCAAGTTATGCATCCTTAGCAGGAATGTCATAGATATGAACCAGGGCTTCTTGATTTCCCCCCTGGGCTGTCCCCACCTTTGTGGTTGTCCTCCAAGCCATACTCAGGCTTTGACAACTAATACAAAGAGACAGTTCTCCATGGTTTCCCTCTTTATCCTAGTTGGGCCCTGATAACCCACTCCAGACTCCGCACCATCTGAACATCCTCCATACCTGCTCTGGTTCTGCTATCCTTGGCAGCACTTTATAAATATAATACAATCTCATTTGTAATTCCAAACAAAATCTATTTAGAGCTTTAAAAAGTGATGCTAAGATTCTACTTGAAGAACAACTTGAGGGCAGCCCGATGGCTCAGTGGTTTAGCACTGCCTTTAGCCCAGGGCGTGATCCTGGAGACCCGGCATCGAGTCCCACGTCAGGCTCCCTGCATGGAACCTGCTTCTCCCTCTGCCTGTGTCTCTGCGTCTCTCTCTCTCATGAATAAATAAATAAAATCTTTTTTAAAAAAAGAACAACTTGAAATGAGCAAAGATATATTTTAAAAATATGGAAAAGACTTACTTTATCATATATTGTAAAACTACAAAAATTTAAACAATTAGATGCTGATTCAGGGATAGACAAATTCATGACAAGAAGAGATTAAAGAAACAGAAGAATATTGTGGTAGTTAAAGTCAGTATAGATAAAGTAAATTAGGTGAACAATGGTGATTTGGAGAAAAGCATTAATTAGCATTCTATATTATGACTTACCCAAAAGTTTAAGTGTAGAAAAATACAATCATAAAGTAGTACAGTCACTTAAATAGGGCAATTTCATTTCTATAGGTAATCATACAGAGCACTGTCAATTAGAGCCTTAGAGCCTTTACATTCACCCACTAATGTTTGAGTGATGGAACCCAACATTCTCCTCTTGTCAAATGTGTTCTGTCTGCCACTCAAATACAAAAAGGATTGGCTCGCTTTCTTATAATTAGAAGTAAGTTTCATTAGCCTTGCAGCCTCACTATTTTTCAACAGTTCGCCTCATCCATCTTTCTCAGCACCCACAAGTTTTGCTCAATTTTGAACTCAGTCCAAGTCCACCTCAGCCTCACCCTAGAGGCTTCTGCTTACCCCAGACTCATTACTTCCTTGAAATGTGACCCTGAAGAGCTTTTTACACCTTATCAGATAGTAAATTCTACCTGTGAAATATATTGTGATTGCCAGGTCTGCTGTATTTATACACACACGAAAACTACAACCTACTTCAGAGAAAACTGCAATATTTTTAAATGAAATCAGGAAAAACAAGAAAGAATTAGTATTTTATTGTGTTCAGGAGATTATATATTCATATGCTTTTTACAAGTCTGACTTCCTGTCATTAGACCTATTTTTTTCTCATATTCTCTATGTGCTATTATTTTAAAGGCATTCCTATCTTATTACTCCTTCTTATTCCCTATTTCACTTGCCAGTAATGCTTCTAAGAATACATCATATTTTACTACAATTTTTCACAAAAGAAAGAATATTACTTTGCTCCACAATAGATTAACACCCAGACAAATGGATTACCTGTTAATTTTATGTCATCCTTACTGAACTAAAACTCTCAGTGTTGAATTTTACTAATTATATATTATTGTAAAGTAGCTACTTACAAAGTCATTTTAAATAAGCATTTATCCAGAAATCTATTATAATTATTCAACCCCAGAAAAGAGGACAAGAATAGTGTCATGCACATGCTGCAAAATGGCTGTCCATGGACCCGTATGGAACATGCCAATATGCTTTGTTAGTTATGCAGAGTGATTTTAAAACCAAATATGATATAGTTTCAACATTTAAAAATTAGGAGAGCTTACAAAATTAAATTATGATTTCTGTCTTTTGGGGAAAAAATCAGGAAAGAATGTCTAGCTGTTCTGGACAGTCCCTTCAATAAATGGTGTTGGGAAAACTGGACACACAGAAGAATGGAACTGGACCCCCTGCCCTTGGGCCCATACATAAAAATCAATCCAAAAAGACTTGAATGTAAACCTGAAACTATAAACCTTATAAAAGAAAACATAAGGGCTAAACTAGTTGACATTGGTCTTAGCAATACTTTCTAAAAAAATTTTTTTTATTTAAATTCAATTTGCCAGGACACCTGGGTGACTCAGCAGTTGAGTGTCTGCCTTCTGCTCAGGGCATGATCCCAGGGTCCTGGGATTGAGTCCCTCATTGGGCTCCCCACAGGGAGCCTGCTTCTCCCTCTGCCTGTGTCTCTGCCTCTGTGTGTCTCTCATGAATAAATAAACAAAAATCTCTTTAAAAATTAATAAGTAATAAATTCAATTTGCCCACATATAACACCCAGTACTTATCCCATCAAGTGCCCTCTTCAGTGCTCATCACCCAAGTTACCCCATCCTCCCACCCTCCTCCCCTTCTACAACCCTTTGTTTGTTTCCCAGAGTTAAGAGTCTTTCATGGTTTGTCTCTCTCTCTAATTTTTCCCCACTCAGTATCCCACCTTTCCATTATAATCCCTTTTACTATTTCTTATATTCCGCATATGAATGAAACCATATGATGATTGTTTTTCTCTGATTGACTTATTTCACTGAGCATAATACTCTCCAGTTCAACCCACATCAAAGCAAATGGTAGGTATTCATCCTTTCTGTTGGCTGAGTAATTTTCATACATATGGAATTTCATATATATATATATATATATCACATCTTCTTTATCCATTCTTCTGTCGAAGGACATCATGGCTCCTTCCACAGTTTGGCTATTGTGGACATTGCTGCTATGAACATTGGGGTGCAGGTGTCCTTTTGCTGGATTTGACACCAAAAACAAAGGTAGCAGAAGTAAAATAGACAAGTGGGACTAAATCAAACTATAGAGTTTCTACAACCTCTGGAATGAGAGAAAATGTTTGCAAGCCACATACCTGATAAAAGGTTAATTTAAAAGCATAATAACCTAATGAAGAAATGGCAAAGCACCTGACTAGCAAAGACATACAAAATGTCAACAGGTACAAGAGGAGCTCAACACCACTGATCAGGGAAATGCAAATCCAAACCACAATGAGATATCATCCCCTCACAGCAGTTAAAATGTCTATTATCAAGAAGACAAGGGAGAGCAAATGCTGGCGAGGATGTAGAGAAAAGGGAACCCTCATATATTGTTGGTGGGAGTGTAGACTAGTACAATCACTATAGTCAACAGTGTGGATGTTCCTGAAGAAACTGAAAACAAAACTACCATATGATCCAGCACTTCCATTTCTGAGTATATATCCAAAGGAAACAAAATCACTACTTTGAAGAGATTATCTGCACTCTTGTTCACTGCTGCATTATTCACATAGCCAAAGAAAGTATGGAAACAACCTCAGTGTCCATTGGCCTATGAATGGATAAAGAAAATGTGATATTTTAAATATATATAGAATATTACTCAGTTCTTTAAAAAAAAAAAAGAAATCCTGTCATTTGTGACAACATGGATAAAACTGGAGGGCAATTCTACTCACTGAAATATACCAGATATAGCATCATTTATATGTGGAATCTAAAAAAAGTCGAACTCATGGAAAGGATTAGGAAAGTAGTTGACAGGGCCTGAGGAATGAGGGAACTAGGAGGAGAGTGGTAAAAGGGAGCCCCCCAAAAACCCACTCTGAATATTTTTGTACATGTCTTTTTGTAGAAATTTCTCCTAATATCCGTTGGATACGCACTTTGCAGTAGAATTACTGGTAATCTGAAAGTAGGTATCTATTTAGTTGAGTACAGAATTCTATCTTCCAAAGTGTTTGTACCACTTTGCACTCCCACCAGCAATGTATGAGGGTTCCAGTTGGTTCATGTTGTTGCCAAACTGGGTGTTGTCAATCTTTTTAATTTTAACCATTCTAGTGGGTGTGTCCTGGTATCTTGTTGTGGTTTTAATTTTAATTTTCTCCATGACTAATGATGTTGAACATCTTCTTAGATGCTTACCCTCAGTTAGATATGCTCTTTTAGAAAGTGCCTGTGAAAGTCTTTTGCCCATTTTTTAAATAATAGCTTTATTGAGACTTAATGCACATACTATAAATTTCACGGTGTTTAAGGTACAAACCCATTGAGTGTTGGTATATTACAGAGTTCTACAATTATCAGCATCATCTAATTTCAGAACATTTTTATCACTCCCAAAAGAAACTGTATTCCCATTAATAGTCACTGCCTACCCACACCCCCAGCCCCTGGCAACCAGTGATTTACATTCAGTCTATAGTCATATTCACTCATATTTTTTTTAAATCATGCAATGTGTGACACTTTGTGACTAGTTTTGGGGGGGATTTTTTTTTTTTACTGAATGTATCTTCAAAGTTCAACTATATTGTACCATGCAGTCATATTTTATTCCTTTTTATTGTTGAAAATATTATCTTATCAGGTTATGCCACATGTTTTTTTCAATGAAAGAGAAACTTTATTAAAGCCCTTTTGGGCCTTGAGCCTCACACCTCCTGTGGGCAAAAGAAAAGTAGATGGGGGGTTTATTTGACTTTCTTCTTGGGGTGCAAGTTGCCAGTATGGCCTTATTTCTTGTGGCAGTTGACAGTGAGCATGACACTTAGGGCAGATCATCTTGTTGCAGTTGTATCTCTAGGTGAGCTGGCGGAGGGAGGCTGAGGGGTGCTACTCCACAGGCAAAGCCCCAAGTGCAGGGTGGACTCTCTCTGGACATTATAAACCGAGTGCACGGACATCCTCCAACTGTTTCCTCAAAATTAAAAAAAATAATAATAATAATAAGTTGCTGATTAGGTAAGATGCTCTCCCTGCCTTGGATTTTAGCTTTGAAGTTCTCAGTGGTGTCACTGGTCTGGACCTTGAGGGTGATGGTCTTGCCTGTCAAGGTCTTTCCAAAGGTCTGTATCTCTGCGGCTACTCCACCACCTGGTTGAAGAGAAAGAACATGTTACATTTTTTAAAAATGTAGGGATATTTGGATTGTTTCCTCTTTTTGGCTGTTAATGATACTGCTATGGACATTTGTATACATGTTTTTAAATGAACATATGTTTTCAGTTCTCTTGGATATATACCCAGCAAAAAATTGCTGGGTCCTATGGTAACTATGTGTTTACCATTTTGGGGAACTGCCAAACTTCCAAAGCAACTGCACTGTCTTAAATTACCACCAGCAGGGGCACCTAGGTGGCTCTGTCAGTTAAACACCTTCCTTCAGCTCAGGTCATGATTCCAAGGTCCTGGGATGGAGCGCCCCCCCACCCACCTCCTGCCCCGCCAATTACTCCTTCCAAGTCCCCTGCTCAGTGGGCAGTCTGCTACTCCCTCTCCTTCTGCCCCTCTCTTGGTTCCTGCTCTATCTCTCAAATAAACAAATGAAAAAATGTAAAAATGCAAGCAATGAATGGAGTGTCCATTCTTCCTGTGTGCTCATCAGCACTTGTTATTGCCTATTTAAAAAAAAAAAAAAAAAAAAAAAAGGTTAAATAAATAAATAAATAAAATTTTTTAAAAAAGGTATGCTATCCTAGCGAGTTTGAACTGGTATCTCATTGTGATTTTCACTTTTCTTTCCTCATTGACTAATGATTTGAACATCTTCCCATGAGCTTAGTGACCATTTGTGTACATTCTTGATAGAAATGTCTATTTAAATTCTTTGGCCATTTTTAACTTGGATTGTTTTTCTTTTCACTGTTGAGTTATAAAAGATATCTATATATTAACATATAATATATGTATTTAGATATTTATGTATATCTATATATACATAATACATCAGCATGTCTATACAGGTAGATAAATGATTTGCAAATGTTTTTCTCCTATTCTGTGGTTTGTCTTTTCACTTAACTTGATAGTGACCTTTGACACACAGAAGTTTTTCATTTTTATGTAGTCCAATTTATTCAGGCTTCCTTTTGTCATCTATGCCTTGGTTATTATGTCTAAGAAACTATTGCATAATATAAGATCTTAAAATTTACTCCCAAGTTTTCTGGTAAGAATTTTGAAGTTTTCGTTCTATGATCCATTGTGAGTTAATTTTTGTATATAGTATAATGGGGTCCAAGGGTCATTATTTTATGAATATAGAGTTGCTACAACTCCAATTGTTGAAAAAGCTGTTCTTTCTCTCTTGAATTTTCTTAGTATTCTTATCAAAGATTGATTTACGGGTAGCCCCGGTGGCTCAGCAGTTTGGCACTGCCTTCAGCCCAGAGTGTGATCCTCGAGGCCTGGGATCGAGTCCCACGTCAGGCTCCCTGCATGGAGCCTGCTTCTCCCTCTACCTGTATCTCTGCCTCTCTCTCTCTCTCTCTCTCTCTCTCTGTGCCTCTCATGAATAAATAAATAAAATCTTTAAAAAAAAAAAGATTGATTTACCATAAATATAAGGGTTTATTTCTGTGCTCTCAATTTGCTCTATTAATCTATATGCCTACTTTATGCTAGTGCCCCATTTTCTTGATTATAGTAGTAATTAGATCAGTTTTGAAATGTCCTCCAACTTTCTCAAGATTGTTTTGGTTATTCTAGATTCCTGGAATTTCCATATGAATTTTAAGTTTAGTTTGGTAATTTCTGGTAAAAAAAAAATAGCTAGGATTTTGATAGCGATTGTGTTGAATCTGTAGATTAATTTAGGAAATATCGCCATCTGAATATTAAAACTTCTAATCCATAAGCATAGGATGTCTTTCTGTTTAAGTCTTCTTTAATTTCTTTCAACAAGATTTTGAGATTCAATTGTACAAATGTTACATTTCTTCTGTTAAATTTATTCCTAAAAATTTTATTCTTTTGTAAGTCGAATTGTTTTCCCAATTTCATTGTCAGATATTTCAATGCTAACGAATAGAAATACAATTGACTTTTGCATATTGTTTCTGTAGCTTATATCTTTCAACCTAGCTGTATACTAGTCCTAACATTGTGTGTGTGCAACTCCTTAGGATTTTCTCCATGTAAGCTTGTGTCATTTATGTATAGAGATAGTTTCATTTTTTTCCATTCTAATCTGGATGGCTTTTATGTCTTTTCTTACCTAAATGCAGTGGCTAGAACCTTTAATACAGTGTTGAACAGAAGTGATAAAAATGGATATTCTTGTCTTGTTCCTAATCTAAAGGAGAAAGAATTCAGTTTTTCACTATTAAGTGTTAAGCTGTTATGTTTTCATAGGTGGACTTTATAAGTTTCAGGAAATTTCCTTCTACTCCTAGTGTGTTGAGTGTTTGAGTGTTTCCATCATGAAAAGGCATTGAATTTTGTCAAATGCTTTTTGTTTGTTTGTTTGTTTCTATTAAGAAAATGTGATTCTTGCTCTTTTATTGTATTACTTTGGTGTGTTACATTGGTTGATTTTTGTTTGTTAAGTCAACCTTGCATTCCTGGGATCAACCCACTTGGTTATGGTTTATAATTCATTTTATGTATTGCTTTTATTTTATTTTTTATGTTCAATTTTATGTGTTTGCTTATATTTTCTTGAGGATTTTGTGTCAATATTATAAAGTATATTTATCCATAGTTTTCTTTTTTTGTGATGTCTTTGGATGCTTCTTGGATTCGTGTAAGCCTTTAACTACTTTCTAGAGTTCTGAAAAAAAAGTTTTATTCTGACTATTTTTATCTGCCTGCTCTAATAGAGGAGAAGATTTTTGGAGAGCCTTAATCTGTCATTCTAGATGTGCTTCTGCCATTTATTTTAATTCTTATTGATTAATAGGAGTTTTCCATTTAACTTTTTAATCGATTCTGGATACAAGTCCTTAGTCAAATATATGCAATGTGAATATCTTCTCCCAGTTCATGTCTCACCTTTCACTCTGGATCTAAGCTTGTCCTTTGCCACTTAACCTAAAGATTTTATCATATAGAGGAAGATTAAGCACTTTTGTTTTGCTGCCAAGTAGTCAAGAGTATCTATAGCCTCAAGAAAGAATAGGAATTCCTGGACATCATACTATATAGTATGATTAAAATTTTTTATATAATGTTATTTTATGTTTATATTTTATTACTTAATATATGAATATACTCTCCTTATTAAAAACCACAATGAAATAAAAATAAATGAAGAAAATGTAACATTTCTTCTTCCCTCTTTTCTGCTCATGACATAGTATTGGTCGTCGATACTTAATACATCCTTCTTAAACCTTTCCTATGAAAGTGTACACCAACACTCATCCATCCAGACACACAGAGATGTTTAGGTGGTGGAAGATTTAAAAATGGGATCTACTAGCTATATATTTTGTGACTTGATGATTTTCTAGTGTTGTTTTTAAAGGCCATATAGTATTCAATAGTAGCAGAAATACCATGTTTTGCTGAAGATTTAGATTATTTCCAATTTTTTAAGCTTTTTAAAAAACAATACCGGAATATCTTTGTACATATGTTTCTACATCTAAGTGTAAATATTCCCAAAGACTTAAATCCCAGAAATAACTATATCAAGTTATTCTTTCACCTACAGTTTATAGTAAATGTATATTTTCCCGCGTCCTCGCCAAATAGTGCAGACAAGCATTTTTTCCAATTTGGACAGTTGGATAGTTAAAAAGTATCTTTTCTTTTTTTAAGATTTAATTTATTTATTCATGAGAGAGAGAGAAAGAAGGAGAGAGAGAGAGAGGCAGAGACACAGGTAGAGGGAGAAGCAGGCTCCATGCAGGGAGCCCGATGTGGGACTGGATCCCGGGACTCTGGGATCACGCCCTGGGCCAAAGGCAGGCGCTAAACCGCTGAGCCACACAGAGATCCCCGTTAAAATATATCTTAAGGTTTTATCTGTATTTTCTTGATTGCCTGTGACATTAAGAATCTTTTCATTTATCCCTTTTTATCTCCACTTCCATGAATTGTTCACATCTTTCAACTACTTTGAGTTTTCTTTATTGATTTATATATTCTCTTTACATGTTCTGGGTAGTAATCTTTACCTATTAAATATGCTGTAAATATTTTCTCAGTCTTAACATTTTTTTAAGATTTTGTTTATTTATTTGAGAGAAATAAAGTGAAAGACAGAGAGTATAAGTAGGGGGAAGAGAGAGAAGCAGACTCTCACTGAGCTGGGAGCCAATGCAGGGCTCCATCCCAAGACACCAGCATCATGACCCCAGCAGAAGGCAGATGCTTAACTGACTGAGCCACCCAGTGCCCCAATGTTTTCTCAGGCTGACTGCTCATATTTTAATTCTACTTATACTGTCTTTTTTATATTAATTTTTAAGAAGAGATTCTCTGATTTGACTTTGTGTTTCTAAAAGTTTTGTCTTGTATAGGAAGGCCAATCTCAACTCAATATTATGAAAACATTTTTCAAGGTGCTGGGATGGCTCAGTGGATTAAGCATCCAACTCTTTTTTTTTTTTTAAGATTTTATTTATTTATTCTTAGAGACAGAGAGAGGCAGAGACACAGGCAGAGGGAGATGCAGGCATCATACAGAGAGCCCGACGCGGGCCTTGATCCAGAGTCTCCAGGCACGCCCTGGGCTGCAGGCGGCGCTAAACCGCCGCGCCACCGGGGCTGCCCTAAGCATCCAACTCTTGATCTCAGCTCAGCTCTTGATTTTGGAGTCCTGGATTCAAGTCCCATAATGGGCTTTGTGTTGGGCATGGAGCCTACTTAAAAAGCATTTCCTGGGGTGCTCAGTCTTTTTAGCATCCAACTCTTGGTTTCAGCTCAGGCGATGGTCCCAGAATCTGGAGGTCATGAGATTAAGCCCCACCTGAGTTCTGTGTTCAGTGTGGCGTCTACTTGATATTCTTTCTCCCACCACCTGTTCCTCTCCCTCTGCCCCCTCCCACGTGCATGTGCACATGCACTCTTTCTCTAAAATAAACTAATTAAATCTTTAAAAAGATTTTTCCTATATTTCCTTCTAATAATTTTAGAATTTTGCTTTGTAATTTTGTTTTCTCATTTTTATCCAGAGTGACAAATTGCCTTCCAAGAGGGATTTTGTTTTCTTCTTAAATCCCTCACTTGTAAATCTATGGACTTTATAGCTTTATATTTTTTCAGATGTGTGGGAAATTATCCAGTAACTATTTATTAAGTTGCTTACTCTTTACCTCATATTTGAACTGCGACCTATATCAAAAGTAAATCCCATATTTACAGGAGGAGTCTGTCATAGGATTCCTGTGTTTCATTGATTGCTGTGTCTATTTCTGTGCATTGCCTCACTGGTATATCTACTATAGCTTTACTAGGCATGTTTTCCTGTCTGGCAGGGAAGATCCACCTTTTCTCTGTTCTTCTTTTCCATAAATGTCTCTGTTACTCTTATACATTTTTCTCTTTCATGTGATATGTAGAATAAACTTCAAATTTCTAACAAATTTGGATGGAATTTGATTAGTGTCATGTTCATTAATCAATAAATTTGAGGTAGATTTGATGTATTTGTAGTGTTGGATATTCCCATCCAGGAGATAGATAGATAGATAGATGATAGATAGATTCCTTGATATGCCTTGATGTGACTATTAGGTGTATATATATATATATATATATATATATATATAATGATATATATGTGCCTTGACTTATGTCCTATACATTTTTTTCATTTTATTCATATAGTTCTAACGTTTCTTATCTGGTATTTTAAAGATGAGTTGCTAATTGTAAAAACATTATTTTATTCATTACATTTTTAATTGGTAATTGTAGGCGCCATCAAATTGTAGGTTCTTGTTTTTATCTGCATTTATAATTCTCTTATAAGTCCTCTCTAATAGTTTTCCAGATCATTTCCTTGAATTTGTCTTGATTTATTCCAATAATTAGAATGGCCAAAAAATATTGAATAGTGTCAATGACAGTGGTTTTTCTCATCTTTTTGCCAATTATAGTGAAAATGGGTTTTAATATTTCATCATTAGGTTAATTTGGAAATTTAAGGAAGTTCCCTTCTATTCATTTTATCTTGTTTCACACAATCGGTATCATGATTGAGGTTTGAATTTGGTCTCTCTTCTCATTTGTTATATCATGAATTAGATTAATAGGTATACTAATGTTGAACCACCTTTCTATTCATGAGATGAAACTTACTTGGTCAGCATGCATTTTTAAAATACTACTGGACTTGATTTCTTAATACCTTGTGTATTTGCATCTATATTTTCAAATTGGATTGTAATTCTTTTTATTTGAATGCCATGCCTGTCCAATTTTGAAACCACACTTATACTAGCTATACAGAGTAAATAAGGAAACATCTCTTTTTCTTTTTTAATACTCTTCAATAGTTTAAAATATTAATTATCTGTTACTTGACAGTTTTGCAGAATTCATCCATAAATTGGATCTATTGCCTTTTGAGACTTGTTGATATTTGTCTTTCACTATCTACTACAGTTAATGACCTAAAATTTTTCTTTATTGAGCCAATTTCTTTTAGATTATCATTCATTTCAGCTGAATTTTCTAACTTTGAGTACTGCTAAGTAGTAGGGTAGACAAAAACAAAAAAATTAAATGTTTCAAATAAACGGACCAATGAACATTTTATGGTTGGATTAAAGATAACATCATTTCTTTCCTCTTTGCAATGGGAAAAAATACCAGTTCAGGCAAGTACTTGGAGCAGCTATGATTCAAACCATATTTCTCTATTGAGCAACTTACAAAACAAAATAATCCAGTTTCAAATGCTTCTTGCTCAATTCTAAAATGTGTTCAAATTGGCATAAGACAGGGATCCCTGGGTGGCGCAGCGGTTTGGCGCCTGCCTTTGGCCCAGGGCGCGGTCCTGGAGACCCGGGATCGAATCCCACATCAGGCTCCCGGTGCATGGAGCCTGCTTCTCCCTCCGCCTGTGTCTCTGCCTCTCTCTCCCTCTCTGTGACTACCATAAAAATAAATAAAAATTAAAAAAAAAATTGGCATAAGACAAATCTGTATGTACTTATTGTCTAGTTTCTTAAGTTTTATGTATTTATTTATTTATTTATTTATTTATTTATTTATTTATTTTAGTTTCTTAAATTTTAAGAAAATTTTAAGAAAAATTAAGCCCTTTAATAAGGAAGCAACAATTTTTTAAAAAGTGCTTGGAAGTAGATGCAGACATTGGGATTCCTGACAAATGATAAACACTTTAGAGATGTGGTCATCTCATTGGAGTCACAAGCTCCAAGAGCATGTGGTTAGACATTCTGCAGTGAATCTGGCATGCCCTAGAGCTGCAGCAGGATAACCACAGAGAACATGTGTTGATTTTGTGGCTATTTCCACAGTGGCCCCAGTAGTGTCCATTTACTCTCTTCTGGCTGCAGGGGTGAGAACCAATAAAACAATTAAGTTAATCCCATCTGCTCTGCTGCTAAGATTGGTACTGATAACCAGAACAAAGCAAATGATCCCATGGTATTTTTATGTAACATTTATGGGGCTGCATTTTTGCAATTCTGTTCTGATATTGAATTTTATTTTTGTGTCTGTACCTCTAGGGTTCTGGATAGTATTTGAACAGCCACATCGGTGAAGTTCGGCATTGGGTTTCATTAGTGGTCTCTCCTGCTTCTTTGTGAAAGGACATGACAATTTCGTAGTCTCCAAGGCTCAAGTGCAGGCTTCAGAGGCAACAACTCTGATTAGATAAGAATGGGACATCTGGTTTCAGGCACTATCTAGGTAAAACAGAGACTTTAATTTGGGTTTATAGGGATGAGATTCTGGAGTTCTAAAATATTCTTGAATTATATCCAAGATAATGTGCATTTTCCTGGGAGAGAATTTATTGCTTTTATCAGATTACCCAAGGTGTGAATGAATTTAAAAGCATTACTGTATCGGTCAGGGTTCTCCAGAGATACAGAAGCAATCAATAGGAGATACATATATAAAAGGAAGAATTGACTTATGTAACTATTAAGGCTAATAAGTTCCACAATATGGAACTGATAAGCCAGAGACTCAGGAAATTTGGTGGTGTAATTCAGTCCAAGACCAAAGTCTTTAGAATCAGGAGACCCAATGACATAAATCCTAGTTAGAAGGCAGGAGGATATGAGATGATATGCACCAGATCAAATGATGAAGCAGGAAAAAAGGGAGACACATTCTTCCTTCCTCTGCCTCTGTTTCATTCAATTCTTCAAAAGACTAAATAAAGCCCAACCACTTGAGGAGGACTACTGAATCCAGCCAATACAAATGCACCCTCATAGGCACATCCATGAACTATGTCTAATCTGGGCAACCATGGCCCAGTCAAATCAACACATAAAATTAACCATCACAATTAAGAACCTTGGTAGACGTTTTATAGGCCATTTTCCTTGAGTGAGGCAAAACCACAGAGGCTGTCATCAGAGACTCAGTAGAATCAGAAGAGTAGAGGGAGATTTGTACTGCAGGTAAGAGTTGGGATGTAGATCTCAGCTGTTCTGGCAGTGGTTTGCCATCTCAGCTGCTCTGTAGAACTGCTAGGAAATGTAGAAAAATTCCTGATGCTCAGAAAAATGCCCAGGTGAATCGAATATGACTGCATTATGATCTGGGTTGGAGGTTTGTGTTTATGTCACTTAACAATTCCCAAAAAGAGAACGCTGAGCAGATTCACCCAGAGAGGTCATTTCCCACCTTCAGTTCTCCATTCCCATAACAGAAGAGGTGATAATTAAAGATAAAAAATCCCCATCCCTCCCAGTAGATAGAATAGGACAATTTATACTTCTAAATAAAATTACTTTGGGAAATAATTGCTTGTTTACTCACAGACACCAAAGTCTAACCTGCTCAGGATCTAAGAGATAATGTTAGAAATGTGCTTGATAATATTCTTGAATGGTATTTAGAAAGCAGCAGTATTTCCTGCTGAATAAACAGACTCAGAGTCATTTTGGAGCTTAGCAATATAAATACCCAGGACTTTGCCTGTTCCCCAAAAAGGCTTTCATTCATTCTAAATGTTTAAAACCTTATATTTTCTTGGTATTTGTCCCAAGTTTTCTGCTGTTTCATTTCATTTCACTTCATTACTTCTGGTTGTAACCCCTTTATATCATAACTATCTCAACAAATTACTCATCTAAGCAACAAATTATTTCAGAGAGAATTCGTTCAGAACAAAAGCATTTATTTCTAAAACTGTCATTCTCTTTGTGGCCTGTGAAAACATATCAACATAATTAGGCATAGTCACTATTCAATTTTGATTAGTGATCTACAAAGTAAACTGTAGAAACACAAAATACCCAAATCAGGACACAGTCTGAATGTAAGTCATGTTAGCAATATACTATGGTAAAATATTTAAAAGAGGTTTATTGCCTAGCTATTTTTAGCGTTTATCGTAATTATTTAAAAACCAATTTTTAAGCATTAAGTAATGCTTCCTGCAAATTCCCCTTTGGTTTAGAAGGTAAGTAGGCATTAACTCTTTTTGCAATAAGAAAAGCTTGAAATTAATTGCCCTATTCCACACTCTCTGCAAATATCTATCTTTGATTTTTTGATCCTTCTTGCATAATATGTCAACTGGATTCTGCATTTTTTTAAAGTAAGAAATATCAAACAAGACATATCTATGGTGAAAAGTTCATCAAACACTTGAATTTAGTAATTGATCTCTCTCTCAATTCTAATCAGATAAACACCAGTTTCTCATGACCAATTTAGGAACTGAATGATAATGGGTGGTTTAGGTGACACATCCGGGAAAACCTGAGAACTCTATATCCCAGAGTGGCTCCTCACTCCCAAGTTTTTAGACGTTTAAGGTCCTGGGTGGTAGTTCTTCCCCTGAGCTGTCCTCACTGCTATGAAAACAGAGCAGCAGAAAAGACACAGATTTCAGAACCACCCATGGGGTCCTGAATCAAATTCTTTTTATACCACTTAATGCCTTGAAACCTCCATGAAGGTCACAAATCCTGTGAAGACCAGTTTCCCATGGACAATGTGATTCCTAATACCTACCTTTGAGGATTTTTATGAGGCATACATAAGACACTGGCTGGGGGAGGAGGAAGTCTTCAAGAAGCAGAAATGATCATTGATATATGTTCCTAGAGTCTATGAGCATCACTACATTCTCTTTTAACAAATAAAAACGTATTGAAATCCCTTTAAGAGTGCTCATTTTTATGTAGTTATATTTTCTAACATTTTCTACAAATAGCTAATATTTATTGAGTGTCCACATGGCATCAGAAATGGGGTTCAGTACTGAGGACAGAGTAGTGACTGAGATAGAAACGGGCTTGCTGTTCATGCATTTCACAGGTAATGAAACCCATTTGTCCACTTTGTTCATCTTCAATTGTTTCAGCAAGAAGTGTAATAAGCCCCACTAGTCTGAAAAATTATGGAAAATACAACTGACCTTTGAACAACACGAGTTTGAACTCTGTGAGTCCGATTGTACATGGATTTTTTTCAATAAATACAGCACAGGGCTGTAAACATATTTTCTCTTCCTTACAATTTTCTTAATAACATGCTTTTCCCTAGCTTGCTTTATTGTAAGAATGCAGTATATAATACATATAACATACAAAATATGTGTTAGTAGACTATTTTATTAGTAAGGCTTTTCTGATCAACAGTAGGCTCTAAGTTATTAGGTTTTGGGAAAATCAGTAGTTATACATGGATGTCTGATAGCACAGAGGATCTGTGTCCCTAGTACCTGCACTGTTTAAGGGTCAGCTATATATTATTCCTTTTAGAAAATAAAAACCTGAATTTACTGAATGCTAAGTATACAAAACATTTATAGACTGACTCAACTATTCCTCACAATAATACTATGAGGCAGCTCTATCATGATTGCCATTTTACAGAGGAGGAAACCAAGGTACAAAGAAATTAAATGATTGTTCACATCACCGTGTGACTATGTGGCCAACCTTAGATTATGAATTATGATTATGCAAAGCCCTCGCTCTTAGCCTTCATTGTATGCCACTTTGTACAAGTAGAGTGAGGCCCAGAAGCAGCCTTATCTTCTTGGCCTCCAAGGCACAAGGGACAAATAAGCACATTTTGCCCAGTGCCATGGTTACAATCTGGACAAATGTCCATGGGCTCCAGGAAACAAGAGTACCCAGACAAATTATTGCTATCAGCTTGTTCTAGATTTGAAATTCTCCAACATGGTGGAAGAGGTGAGCAAAAAATCACACCTATACTTCCTGGGAACCATTCGGTTCATTGTGAAAGGAGGATTCACCCTAAGATATGCTGCATTGTACTGAAAACTCATTGTTTCTTTCCTCAATACAGGGACTTTCATTAATGAAGAGTGGGTTAAATGAATATTTCTTTACTGGGGACATTAGAAGACAGAAGTAGCAGGGCCTTTTCACTGTGGCCTTAGTATATAAATTGTGGCTCTGAAGTTGAGGGGCTCAGGGGTGTTTGGAGAAGACCATACAAGAAAGAAAGAATTAAACTAAGATCCATAACCAGCAACCCTAGAATGACCCACACTCTGTGTGGCTCTGAGGAGAGGGGCACCACCATCTTAAATGGAACAGTGCGTGGTTCCCATCAGCAAATATCACACCCATGACCCCCTCCTATGGCCCGCATTCTAAAATATAGTACTGCTGTCCATAGATGGCTGGACCAGAGCTGACCACACAATTCACAGAACTTTCTAGGCTGGTAAGCAGTTCTCCCAGGGCCTGGAAAGAAAACTCTGTCAAGAGAGCTCCTCACAGCACAGCGATTGATGGGCCCAGCTGGATCTGTTTCTTAGGAAGTTTATGCATGACACAGACAGAGGGAATCAGCACCAAAGTAGGCAAAGCAAAAGTGGAGAGACACAGAGAGCACAGTAAGGAGAAGTCATAACAAAGAAGAAAGTTAGCTATTAGCAGCAGGAGTAGCAAAAGAAACAGATGGTAGCTAAGATACCCTAACCATGGAGATACCCCTAAACAAGCAATGATGTCCAAGGTGAAGTTTACAAGAGAAACCACTGAGGCATTAAAAGAAAATTTAGAGCACCTATTTACACTTCTTTATCTCATTGTTTCTTCATTGTTCTTATTTATGTACATTTTCATAAATATGTATATTGGAGCACGTGGGTGGCTCAGTTGGTTGAGCATCTGACTCTTGGTTTCAGTTCAGGTCATGATCTCAGGGTCTTGAGATCAAACCCTAGGTGAGGCCCCACAATGAGGGCAGAGAGTCTGCTTGGGATTCTTTCCCCCTTCCTCTCCGTTCCCCTCCAATCCTCCCCCTGCTTTGCCTGCTCTTTCTCAAATAAATAAATTTTTAAATCTTTTTAAAAATACGTATATTGGGGAAAGCATGTTCAAAATTTTTCATTGCTGAATAAGTCAAAACACTTGGTGGCCACTGCAGAAATGTATATGAAGCGGCAGACACCCACTACTGCTGGGACAGCCACGGGAGTGATGCTGCATCCTGACAATGCTCCTTTTTTGCCATGAAGTCCAGAGCTAGGGCTCCTGCCTGTCCTTCCTCTCTCTATGTACTTCCTCACATTAAATACCCACTAGCGAGGCACTCCACGTATGTCCCTGGAAAAATGCTCAACCAACAGGTAGAGGCCAGTTTTGATCTATGCTGTCACAAGGACAATAGCCTTATATGTCAAGAGATGGTGGAAGGAAAGATCAGAGCCACAGCCTGGGGGTAGGGGGTAACTCAAATGATCCCAGAGAGAGTCAGACACTCTCAGACACTATCAGCAAGAGGAGGAATTTGGAATTGAGACTAACATCCTAAAAACTGCATCTTTTCTGTGATTCACTCTCCTTTGGATGTATGCCTCTAATGTGGTTAACTTGAGTATCTTAAATTGAACTTCTAGGTAGCTATGCAGTAGAGTTCCCTAGGGATCATTTAACATTAAACATTTACAAGCATAAAGAAACTTCAAGGAAAGGTCTCTGATAGTAATCAAACTTTCATAGATTTTCATTAAATTCCCAACTACGCTATAGGTCTAGTAGCTGGAAATTCTTTCCAAGAGAGAAAAACCACAGAAAAAGCCATAATAAAGAAATGATGAGAGATCCACTAAGAAACAAAAATAGAAGAAATTTCCAAACCAAAATACTGAAAGGATTTTAATGATTGTATTCAATATCATTAAGCAAAAATGAAGCAATTGTAAACATAAAGTAATATGGTCTTTTATATCTTTTATGCTCTAAATTCTAATCACCCATTGACCTAATCTACACATGTGAAAACTCAGCTATGTTTCCTCATAAATAATTTTTTTTTTGCAAAAGGAGAAAATACAGCAGTAGTGTTTGGTTTATAGCTGCATCTCTTTTTGTTGATTCCATTTGTCCCAACTAAAAATGTCTTAACATGTTAAAGTATTGTAAGTTGTTATTGTTATACAACTCATGTCACCAAAAGACCCATCCAACCTCCAAAACTTTGGTCAGCTTGCTTCCGAACACCTCGAAGCTCTGGTTGAGTGCACATTTCTATTCAGGCAAGGCTGTGGACAAACACAAAGCAAAATTAATCATGGTCTCTGCACTGGAAGAGCTTGACTCTAGCAGGGGAAACAACACATGCTCATAAATAATTATAATACAAAATCAAATATGCTATACACTCCAAAAAATGCCTAAATGAAATGTGGAGGAATATCAGAAAGGGAATGCTCACATCCAATGGGGGGAGGGGTGTCACAGATTGAGAGGTCTACATAGAAAGGTGACTGGCATTAAGGAGGACACGTAATGGAATGAGCACTGGGTGTTATACACAACTGATGAATCACTGACCTCTACCTCTGAAATGAATAATACAGTATATGATAATTAATTGAATTTAAATAAAATTCAATTATAAAAAAGAAAGAGAGAAACCAAAAGAAGGTGAGGAGGAGGAAGAAGCAGAGGAGGGGTGGGGGGAAGGTAAGGATGAAGTGTATAGAGCAAGGAAGGGCGGCAGGAGGGTGGGCAGAGAGGAATCCAAACAAATTGAACTTTCTAAGACAAAGAAAGTGAAAAGCTGGAGTCCAGTGAAAAAACAAGTGATAGGACAGAGTTTTAACTTCAAAGTAGTTAGAGATAAGTAAAGGAGCAGATCATAAAGAGGGATAGTTGGTTGGCTAAAAGGCTATAGGTCAGTTAAAAGAGTTTCCTCTAACTTTTGCTTATTTTCTTCTTCCAGCCCTATTTGTCCTCACCCTATTAGAGCTCCCATAAACTACTGATTTTGTTTATTTGTTTACTTCTCTGATACCCTTTCTGGACCAAGACTCCCTGGTCCACAAAGACCAACGTGGAGCTCGGCACATAGGTGCCTGTGGGATGCATGAATGCCAAGCTGTAGGAAGCATCTCTGTGGAGTTGCCGTCTGGTTATGTCTGAGATTTTGCAGTGAATGCCAATGTCTTGTGTTAACAAGGGTGTACCACAGGACAGTAGCTCAGCATGCCTCCTGGACAAACCGACCTGAGGCGGACTTCACCTCTGCCATTTTTTCAATCTGAGTGAGGCTCTCCACGAATACTTCCCTGATGACCATGCATTACTCTTACCTATAAAATTATAATAGCACTTAACTTCACAGGGTTGCTGAGAGGATTAATTCAGCTAATGTGTCCTGGACCCTGAGCACATTGCCTGGGACATAGTATGTTTTTCATTTACGTAAGTTATCTTAACGTTAAATACAGCTTGCCAATGACAGTTGGAAGGCTGCTCAAGATGTCAGCATGACATTGGCTTTATGTTTCAAAACACAGAGGCTGAATAATAACTGCTTTATTTTGGAGTCTAAAATAATACCAACATGATTCTCTTTTGGGGTGGGCATAATGTTTTTATTTTGACATATGACATACATACAGAGGAATGCAAAAACACTCAAATACACAGTGTAATATGTAGCAAATATGCTGGTATCCAAATGTCCAAGATATAAAATGAAATACTGATTGCTCCTCTGAAGGCTCCACTGTGTCCCTTCCTAATTGAAACCCGCTTTCTCTTTTTAGACGTAACCACTGCTCCGATTCTTACAGCAATTCTGACCTAGCTCTTATGGTTTTTCTTTAAAGTTTCATGCTTATGAATTATCGTTTTCTCTGTTTTTCAATTTTATATCAGAATATATATCAGAAGAATATACTGTATACATTCTTCTCTGCTCTGCTTCTTTTGATCAATATTGTGGTTGTAGGGTACTTCCACCAAAACGAGCTCTAATTTTTTTTTATGTTATAAGAATTTCAGTGTGATAATGTACATACCACAATTTATTCATCCACTTAATGGTATGGCCATTTTACTGTTAATGGACAATTTAAGACTATTATCAAAATTTTTCTTAGAACATTCTTATGCATATCTTCTGATATGCAAATGCATGTATTTCTCCAGGGATATACCCAGGAATGGGACTGTTGTATCATGAGTTATGTGTAGCTCCAATTTAATTAGAAAATGCAGGGCAGTTTGGGTGGCTCAGCGGTTTAGCGCTGCCTTCAGCCCAGGGCGTGATACTGGAGACCTGGGATCGAATCCCACGTCGGGCTCCCTGCATGGAACCTGCTTCTCCCTCTGCCTGTGTCTCTGCCTCTCTCTCTCTCTCTCTCTCTCTCTCTCATGAATAAATAAATACAATCTTTTTTAAAAATGCAAACTATATCCCAAAGTAATTATACTAATTTCTACTCCCACCAACAGTGCAGCTCTCATTCTTCTACATCCCAGCCAACACTTGTTTTTATCAGATTTTTTATTTGCCACTCTGGTGTGTGTGACGTTGGCTTTCTGTTTATGATTATTTAACTTGTACTGCCTGGTAATTAGTGAACTTAAACATCTTTGCTTATTCTTATTAGTTGTTTGGATTTCATTTTGGTGAAGCACTTATTCAAATCTTTTTCTCATTTTTTAAGTGGGTTATCTCTTTTTTTTTTCTGATGGGCTTGTGGATGGAGATACAAGTTCTTTGTGGATTATGTGTTGCAAATATCATCTCATTCTGTGGCTGATATTTATTTCCACACTCTTTAAAATGGTGTCTTTTCATGAGCTTAATTACTTTAATGTCATTACAATCTTTTCTTTCTCTATCATATTTTAAAATACTGCCCAATGCCCTGAATATATTTCTAAATATGTAAACATTTAAAATTTTCTTCTTTCACATTTAAGGTTACCACCCACTTGAAGTTGATTTTTGTATGTGGTGTGAGGAAGGGGTATTTTTTCATTGTTCCCACTTAGATACCTAGTTATCTTAGCATCAGTTAATAAGAAGACAGTCATTCCCTCAATTGCTCTAAAACATTTCCTTTGTCATACACGTGTATATCAATATATACACGAATCTGTCTTAGGTACCCCTATTCTCTTCCCTTGGTCTATTTATCTGTAACAATACTACACAGTCATAATTGCCACAGCCTCACAAGTTTTAGTATTTGGCAAAATAAATCATCTTTCCTTGTTATCCTACTCTAGGAGTGTCTCAAACATTCTTGGGATTTTTAAAATTTCTTCATAAACATTAATATCACTGGTCAATATGAAGATGAAAATCAGTCTATTGAGATTTTTCTTAGTATTGTATTGAATACAGTTTGGGAAAAGCTCAAATATTTAGTATATTGACTTCTAATCCCTTTATATGGCATATCACCTCATTTATTTAGATTTTCCTCAATATGTCCCAATAAAGTTTTATAATTTTTATAGAGTATTTGTGTATTCTTTTCCTAGATTTTTCACTAATATGAAAGTTTTTTTTCCCTTTTACTGTGAATCATCAAGTCAGGTATAATAGCTTTTATTTATTGGGCCCTACTGTTTTTCAAATATCATATTAGCCACTTTAAATGTACTGTATGTTTTAATCCTCACAATAAGCTTATTAGGAACTCTTTTTGTTATACCCATTTCACTTATGAACATACTGATGCTCATAGATACTTTTCCCAAGTTCTTACAGTTAATTATCCAAGAAGAATTTGAATTCAGGCCTATCTGATTCCCAAGTCATGCTGTGCTAACTCAATGGGAGACATGCTTTCAAGGAAGTGAATACATGCAGACATATTTTGGTGGGGATGAGGCTGGAAAGATTGGTGATGTGGGACACTAGCCAGGAAGGGTGTAAGGAAGGGAGGGATCCCAAGTACTCAAGAAATTGAAGCAAGATGTTGAGGTGAATGATGATGGTAGATGACATAAAGTAGGGAGGTGCTGAAAACAAATATCCCTCCAGTGACTATTTTTCTTAAGGCAAAGAGGAGGAGTCCATCAAATAGCCTGGGAGCTGTTAGGTGTCAGGTTTGCTTTAGTGGCATCACCCCTAGACACATAGAGGCCATATTACTAGCTTATGTTATTCACTTGCTATTTCTAAACTGAGTTTTATTGCCTAATTTCCCAGTCTCTTTCAACTAGTACCTTTCATTTGGATTTTAACCTCGGCATATTTCCTCTAATACTTATAGCTGTTTGCGCAAGTCAATTTTCAGGCTTATTTTGGGAAAACACAGGACATGTGAGAACATACCTTGCTCATATAGAAGATTTTGTGAACAAAAATTATTTGACATAGTTCCTAACCATCAATCTGCATTACTTTTAAAATACAATCAAGAGTGCAACTGGCCAAGAACTCAAAGAAGCAGGATAACAGGACAGATGGTCCAAGATTCTTAATGTCTGCCACTAGACCTCAAAATGATCCTATTTAATGGTGTTGATGAGCCTGCCTCTTGAATTCTTCAGAAAATGCATGTTGTGTTGCAGTTGATTTTGAAGAGAGATATCTGTGCTAGGTGAGCAGCCATTAAGTGCAGCTTTGGAATAATTGGCCTTCCTCCATTGTTCAGTTTATAATAGCTGCAATAACTCAGACTGCTAAAATAGATCCAATTATGTAGAAAAATATTAAAGAAACAGCAAGCATTTCCTTAGCTACCATACCTTGCCTAAAAGGTAAGCAAGGATTTATTTTCTGTTAGTTTGTGATCATACATAAATTTAAGGTCCAATAAGAATATAGAAGTCCAGAAATAGAAATACAGAAGAAAACCCCACTTAGCACAGATTCAGACAATACTGAAAATAACAAAAGCTAGAGTACAATGAGATATTTCAAGGCTATAAGAAGTAGAGGGCTTGATCTCTATTTTTAACTTGAAAAATTGGACACAATATTTAATGCAGTATAAATCTGTTTCAGAAAAAAATTGTAGGACACATTTATATATATGCATCTTGTGAAAATACATAAAATTTTAAATGAAAATAAATTAGTGGGGCATCTGGGTGGGTCAGTTGGTTAAGCATCCGACTCTTGATTTCAGCTCAGGTCATGATCTCAGGGTCATGAGATCAAGCCCTGCATCTGGCTCCGCACGGAGCTTAGTGCCTCCTTAAGATTCTCTTTTCCTCTCCCTCTGCTCCTCCCCCACTAATGTGTGTACTCTTTCAAAAAAAAAAAAAAAAGAAGAAGAGAAAGAAATTAGTAAAATAAATTCATACATGTGCATTTTATTTTATGATAAATGCGTATTATTGGAGATAAAGGCTAGTAAACAATGAAGTAAATTCGAGCATTAATGTATTTTGTAAATTACTTAATTGTTTTAAAGTAAAACAAGCTTCTTGCTCCATTTTGGTCAATTTTAATATCTTCTTTCATGAGCCATTTCTAATTTCATTTGTTAGTTGTTCCATTCCAATTTGGGGAAAATTGTTAGATTCTTTTGACTATCCATTGCTCTTTAAGCTGGCCCCATCTTATGATTTTTGTTTAAAATGTTTTTAAAAATAATTTTTTAGTAAATTGGGAAGATATTGTTTTTTAGAGAAATTTTGTTGTTCGCGGTTAAGTCCTCAAGACAGTTCCTTAAAAACCAACCAACTAACAAAACGACCCATTTCTCACAAATTATTGCTAGAGTTTAGTTCCAGTAAGCTTTCTTATAGTTATATCATGAGAAATAAATTCTGTTTCAAGCTGAGGTGTCAGAAATGCACTTTATTCCCATGCTGAGGTGGGATGAGACCATCCTCTTCATTTGTCCATTCTCCCATCTGAGGTCAGCCTGTGGTGAGAGCTTCTCCAACCCAGGACACATGGAAGCTTCTGTAAGTGTGGAGGCTAGAGGAGGCAAGACTAATGGCGAGACAGGCAGGAAATGAGGAAATGAGGCAGTGCCTTAGGTCAAAGTTTGGGGGAAGAGATACAGAGTTTCAGGGTCAATTTCCTGGGTCAAGTCTTTATCTTTACTATTATGAATTTGACCAATGCCTTGTTTCTAATACTGTTCACCAGCAATAGCCCACCAGAATCTCTCCTCCTTCCCACTACCTATTGCCTCCACCCAAGATGATGTTTCCTCCCTAACCAAGCATGAACAAAATCAATCTACCAGGTTTTCCCTTTTAGCCCTCAAGTAAGGACACAGTCCCTTGAGGAGTTCTCAGAGCTTCAAACACTGGTGGTGATTGAGACACCTGGGTGGTAAAGTGATTCCCTTTTTTCTCTTTGTCTTCTGCTGCTTCCCCCTAGAACATGGAAAGGAAAATTTGGTCTGCACAGATCTGTTACAATGAGTCTTGCACATAGAATAAGAGTTCTCACATCATATAGGGTCTATAAAAAAGCTTTCTGGGCCTTTTTTTTTTTTCTTCACTGAAGGAGGTAATAGCTACCCTTTACAGGAATTCATGGAAGATGAATAAGGTTAATATGGGTAAAAGTACTTAGCACAGTGCTTGGCACACAGTAGTCTTTAATAAATTATCATTTCTTTTCCCCTTATGGGAATTTTGAAGTTTGGTCAAATGAGGAAAGCAGTTACTTTCACAAAGCCAACAACCCCTTGGCAGGTTTAATTTGAAAATTAACATACAGTATGTATTTTGCAGATCCCACTAACAGAGGTTGTCAAATAGTGGGTCCACTGAATTAATTACACTTGACATCTTTAACAAGTAAGCACAGATGGCAATTTGTAGTCAATGGTAATCTCAGATCAAACTATTTTAACATCAAAATTTGACTTATTATGAATTAATCTTCTCAGTTTTGAATTTGCTTCTGTGTAGGAATATTTGCTCATGAATTCTTTGAATACAAATAAATCCCAAAAGCTAACGCATAATTTTTGCAGTTAACAATAGGACAAAAGTAAGCTAATCTTTTTGCCGTAAAGGGCATTGTTTTAGGGGGAAAGTTCATAATATGGGAAAAATTATGCTATAAATGATGTTGTCAAGTCATATTTTTCATGCCATTACTCTTTGTTTCACGTTGCAGCAGAAACAAAATGAAACTAACAGTTTCAGGGGAAATTCTCATGGGAGTTAGAAGTTCTGGTTTGTATCACTTCTGAGTACATCAATTTTTGTCACTGCAAAATGGAAAGCCACTGTGAGGGGGTATCTTAAACATGGAGTGGGAATGGGATGGGAGGAACCAAGCAAAAATAGAACAAAGCAAGATATGAATGCCAGGTCATCTTGCGTTTAAATTCCAGCTCACCGCTTACCAGCTCCATGACAGTGGACAACCTAAATTCTGCAAGTCATAATTTTTTTCATCTGTAAAAGGGGAATAATATCTGCATCACAGGGCTATCATGAGGATTAGGTAAAGCAATCTGTGTGCCTTAGTGGTTTCTGGCATTTAGACGCTTAACACTGTTAATTTGTTTTAAGATTCATTTATTTCAGAGACAGAGAGAGGCTGTGTGAGTTGGGAGAGGGGCAGAGGAAGAGGGAGAAACTCAAGCAGCATCTCTGCTGAGCTCAGAGCTGGACATGGGGCTAGATTCCAGCACCCCGAGATCACCACCTGAGTCGAAACCAAAAGTAAGATGCTTAACCAACTGCACCAGCCCAGGCGCTTAACAATGTTAAACCTGTCCTCTGACTTCTAAAACCCTACCTTACCCAGATAAAAAAATATGGATAGCATGCCTAGAGTATTTTAATTTACTTTTTAGTAAGAACATATTGCTATAGTGTTTACTACCTACCAGGTACTATCCTAAGCACTTCACAAATAACTCATTTCATTCTAAGAACTTGTTTTGTGAAAACCCTATTATAATTTCTGAACAGTGCCGTTGTTATCTCTCTTTTACAGATGAAGAAACTGAGGCCCAGAGAGGGAACAACCTACCCAATTGACACCACAGTTGAGTGGAGGGGCCAGGTTCAAAGCCTGGCCCTCCGTTTGCATTTCAGTTCTACGCGTGCTGTTTTTCATGATAACAAAAGAAAAAGTTCAACACATTCTTCATTGTCAGAATTTCATTACCGAGGGTGAAATATAATACAAAAGTTATCAAAGGAATGTTCATATACAAAAAAAATTATTAAAAATAAAATAGTGTTAAATATGCAAAAAAAAATGTGTGCCTTAAAGAGTCTGTGGGGCAATGGGAGAAAGTGAAGTAGAGGGGAGAAGACAAGGTGTCATGGTGGAGGCGTGTGGTAGCATAGCAGCAGAGAGAGAATACTAAGGCCAAGGCTGGGGTATCATTGACCAAACTCTTCCCAACCTAAATATTGCTTTCTTACCCCTCAGGTGAGCAGAAGTTGTGGTTGTGCCAGAGCTTATCCCCAATTTGTAGAAAACAGTACCGTTGACCCTGGGGAGCCACAGCTTCTCCTGAGTCATGAATATTTCTTGAAAATAACAGAGCTCTGATACCCTAGGGTCATTAACTGAGTTACTGCTGAGTTAAGAAAGATAACTGCAGAGTTTTGTAGTGGACACTCCTTCCAGGACCAAGGGCTGGGCGATCTGCTGGCTTCTGCTCTCAGGCCCCTTGGCAATGGCAGCAGATAACAAGCCACCTCGCCCTTCAGGACAGATCAATCCAATGACTGACCAACATAGTGTGAAGGGACAGTGCCCTGGCTCCAACTGGCTCAACACTGAAGGATCACCCCAATATCAAAGTTTAACAAACCAGCTTCTCCATTGCTGCCGTTACTTCTCTTCCAAGGAGATTGATTCCAAGTGCTCTGAGAAGCATCCTGTAAGCTACTCTCTATGGTCAAATCTATTCCCCAAGACACTTGACTTGCAACAAGTTTCTTCTCATGCCCTATTGTTTATGGATATATTTATATCTATCTATTTATCTATCATCTATCTATCTATCTATCTATCTATCTATCCATTTATCTATCTACCTGATAACCTCAACAGTCATCCTAGCTTTAGCAGATTTCCAGTTTCTTCTTTCCACCCAAGCAAGAGACCATTGATGGAACTGATTAATTTGGCCAAGTAGAAATGACAGTGGAGGCCCCTTCAGGCTTGGGTCACACTTTGTAATCCTCACTGATAGAGGTGTTCAATGAATATCTCCTAAGACTGACACACATGAAGACACAGATGTAATACCACAGGCCTGACTATCTGTGGGCTGGAGATTTCCCCAAATGCTAAAAAAAAAAAACTCTTTAAAAAAACATTTTCACTGGAGAAAAAGCTAGTTTTATTCCCAAATAATACTAGGAATCATAGGGATAGGCTTAGGAAGTAAAATACTTTTTTTTTTTTCTAGTGAATTGGTGTGTATGTGTGTGTGTGCATTTGATTTGTTTGTTGTTGTTGTTTTGCTTTGTCGTAGGTAGTGAAGTGCTGCACAGACTTTATAGGCATGTCTTTGAAACAAGGCTGACCAAATTTCAGGCCTGCACATTTCTGGGTTCAATGATCAAATGAAGCACTGCTATTTTAAGAAGTGATTAAGAGCAGCTTTTTATAGACCCAAAATTTAATCGACATTTTTCTTTCTTTTGTCAATTGTTCTCTGACAAGTGAATTCATTTCCAAGTACATTAGGCTGAATGAGATTCCACAGGTCCATGAATGTCTTTCCAGATTCCACCTCAACAAGGGTAACAGTGTGGTCATCCAGACTAGAAAGCCCTCTTTGGGAAAACCTGCTGGAAAAACTGAAAGCTGACTAAGGTCCTGCCAGGAAGCTGGTCAGAGGCCATGGCCTGAAAATCCAAACAAATGAAGCCCTGATCCAATCTGCTCCCTCTAAGGACAGTCGAAAGACAGGAGATCTCTTTTAAAGTTCAAGTTGTTGATCTATTGACAGTAGAGCCATCCTGTGCTTCCCTATACTCTGCCCTGCACCTTTTCCACTTGGTTGCTTGTTAAATGAGCAAAAGCACTAATGGAAACTGATGTAGCTCCTTTTCAGGAGCAGGCCTGACCAGTATAAAAGGACCATGATCTACCTGGAATAATTCCTAAGAGTGCTATAATAGGGTGTGGCAAAGCATATGAGACATGAAATGCAGTAGTCACCTTCAAAACAAATATAAGGCAATGGATTATGACAGATATGAATTCCTTTCTTGTTCAATAGATCTAAAGAAATCAATGCATAGAAACTGACCTTAAGACTGATCCTAGATCAGGATCCTGATTCTTAATACACAAAAGTATTATTTTTCCATTAAGAAAAGAGTATATATGTCTAGTACTTTGATAAAAAAAAACCTCTCGTGCACCAAATTTCTTATAAAAAAATATGTATAGGGGTGGATTATCCAGTTTTCACAGAACTTGTCTTCTCCCTTGCATGTGGTTGGGGGAGGGGAGTGGACACAGGATCCCCTTTCTAGTTGCAGAGAGTATCATCAAGGAGTGGAGATAGAGTGGGATGGGGAGCTGGTCCATTACACACCAGGCTGTTGGAAGGTGGCCCAGAGCTGACCATGGGCATATCAGTACAAATTTGCCCCTGCTGAAGAACCAAAAATTTCTTTCATAGTCTTGAACCTTCAAGAAACTTGACTGCAGGAATCAGCATTCTCAAAATCTCTCTGGTAGAAGACTCCACATTTGAAAAGCTTAAACTTGTCTCTTTCTTTCCATTTTCACTGTCTAGCATATCCCAAAGCATGGTCTAAGGTATGTTAAAAGTAAACGATCCGATAAAATCTTCCATGGTCAAGTGCATTTGAGAAAAAAATGGGTTTGAGGAAAGCACAGATTTCCTACTGCAAAGGGCCACAAATTACAACATGCTAATATGCATTGTGACTCTCCAAAGAAGAAATAAAGCATGTGCTGTGTCCCAGCTTTATATGACCATTTAACTTCCTGTTTCCAAAGAACAACTTAGGGGGTTAGTGTCCCAAAGAATATACTTTGATAAATTTTATAATCATTTTGGGAAATCTTATTTAAAAATCTTATAGTTCTTTCCCAGGATGCTCATTTTGTATCCATATTTAAGAATTCTTGGTTTAAACATGTCATATATGTATTCTTTTATTTGACAGCATGTTGGTAAATTTTAAAGATATCTAATATACGTGCATTCTTAACAAACCTAGTGTTTTAAGAAAAGGACAATTTTGTGTGCTCAAATCAATACATTTTTAAGGTTTCTGGAACCTTCAGTAAAAGGTTTCAAATAGATAATAGGCAACATTAGCATAGTTTTAAGGCTTTGAGTCAAAGACACCCATTTATAGACAGCAAATTAGTTAATTCTTACTAACGTCTCATCGCTGTGATGGAAAGGAATACCCAAGTTACTTGATCTCTGGGAGCCAAAGCACACTCTATTTGATGAAGCATCTTTGATCTGCAGCCTCTGATAATGCCTATCAACTGCCAGCAGCCAACTTTGATACCCTGCTAAAGGGAGACGTAAGCCGCTTTAACTTGAAAAGGATCAGAAACAATTACAAAATCGAATGAGGTGTTACTGACATGGCAGGAAGATGTGCATGAAGAAGCGAAATACCAGCAGCATGCATTAATCAACCTGCAATGCCAGCAAGACTCCCCCTGAACTCATGCAACGAAACCAAACAAATATCATCGCAAACAAGAAGACAGCTGGTGTGCAGAAATTACTTAGCTAATCTCAATGCCACAGTTCCGTAATCCTTAAAATGAGAGATGGTTTGTTATAAAAATTAAGCATAACATACATAAAGCACCCGGCTCGGTGACTGGCACACAGTTGACAATTAGTATATAGTACTATTTATTATTATTTGGACATAAAAGGGTGAATGAGCGGACGCTGTCAAAATTCTAGTGAGTTGCTAAAACTGCCAACAGTCTCAAGACTACATCAGCATGTTTTGAAACCATAAACACTAGAAACTAGTCAATGAACATGCAGATATCACTCAAAAGAGAGGGATGGAGGAAGTTACAGATGGCATTTCCATCCAAGAATCCACGAGATTACTTTTTTTTTCCGAGGAGGACTCCATTTTTGCTGTCTTCTGTGTTGTCCTCATGAGGGCTGACAGTTGTTAGTGAAGTTTCCTGAGACTGGTGATTCATATAGAGATCACCACCAAACAGTAAAACAAAGCAAATGTGTGAAGATGCATCTTTGATTTGCAGATTGTCCATTGCAAACTGCCTGGGAAGAAGTCAGCATGAAAATCTCATCCCACAGCATCGGGTAAAGAATCTTGGTTTCAGACACCCCAAGAGATGCCATAGAAATAGATTCTGAGGAGCTCCTACTGATCACCTCATCTTACATCTTTATATATACCCCACCCTTAAGTGACCATCGTCACAAATAAAGCATTAGGCTCTGCCCCCACGTAGAGCACATTGAGCTATTTAAGGACAAACCCCTGCTTTAGTTTCTGCTGCCATGGAGACTTTTATGCGTTTTTCACCCTTAAGGCAGATGGGGTATTGAGTTGGGGAAAAAAAAAAAGGATTATTTGCTTCACACTAAATTTCCGTTTTTATCCTCAGGGTTTCTCTTTTGATACAAAAGCGTCTGGGTTTTTGCTGAATTCGGGCGAGGATCATTTTCCCTCGGTGGCACATTTATACTAATCCTTGGCCGTTCATGTATCTCAACATCTACTTGATGGACAACACATTCCTCTAACTGTAAAATATTCTGTCCCCTTGGGACACCAGTTGTCTCCATACCGGAAGACTTGACCTTCATTTCAGCAGGGAACTGGAAGAAATGTCATTTTCTTTTGGTCTGTTAAACAATGTGACATCTTGTTTTGTCTCGGCCTCTGGCTTCAGCCCATCCCACACCCCTCAGAATCACCCACTCTTGAAGATATTGCCTTAGACTTTTTTCTTTCCTTTCTAAAAATCGGTGGTGGATAATGATGCTGAATGTTGTCAAATTCCTTCTAGAAATAAAATACTGGTTTTTGACAACTGAAGGGGGCTCAGTCCTAACCTGAGGATCCCATATGATGAAGGAAGCCTCTCTGCAAAGCTAGCATATCCTTGCAATAAGAACATGCCTCTCTGGAAAGCAGCCACTCTGCTTTAGTCAGGAGTGAGCCTGATAATAGAAGAATATAACTGAAGTTGACACATTCTCATTAGAGTGGCTGAAACAAAAGCACATATGGATCTTTCTGAATCATTGAACACACACTGCTTGATAAATTATATTCTCATTTTCAGAGGCTCCGTCTCAGAATGCCTTAGCAGGTAATAGGCCTCCATAGCTCCAGGTTGCTACTTTTCACCACCCATAAGTGGATTCAGCGGGTGGGTGGAAAGGGATCAGGAAAAGGTAACTATCAGCTACTGACAAGTTTGCCTTTGACAAGGCTTAGTTAAGTGAACTCCAACATCCTACTTCAAGACATGGCTACCTTTTCCAGAACTACCACTCGCTAAGAAAGAAGAAGAATTCAACCAATGTTGAAAGGGTTGGAAAGAGAGGCATTAATCTTCTTTGAAATTATGCCTCTTTGACTCTGTTCCTTGAGAAGTGTTGGCGATTACATCATTCTCCCTTGGGGTACTTAGTTGAGGAAGGTGTCCTGAGAGAAATTTGATGCAGGAAAGAAGGTCAGATGTTAGAAAGGCTGCTCCCACCCTCAAATAAAATGCTTCTGTGCTTTGGTTCACTTGACTATCTTGAGGTCCAAATCTCTGAAAGAGCCTGGGTCAATGAGGATTGCTTTCTTAACAATAGAAACCTACTCTGAGTGACGGAAGCAGAAAACCAATGTGTCGGAAGCACATTAAGTAGCTCCCAAAATTGTCTGGCAAGGCCAGAAATCCAGGCCCAGAAATTCATATAGGTCCCTCTTCCCAGCTCTGGACACTGAGCATGGCCAAGGTGCCAGTGCTGTTGGGAACCGGAAATGTCCTGCTTTTTATGTGCCAGTTGCTCTTAATTCAAAGTTCCAATGAGAGTATGTGATTGGTCCTCATTGTCTTAAATTTTGCTGGTGGGAGTGGGGTGGAGACAAGTACCTGGCTTTTTTCAGCATCTTTGGTGTAAAGTGAGTAAGTGAGTTCAGGTGTTCAATAGCATTTCTCCAAAAAAGAAAAGAAGAGGAGAAGGAATCTAGACACATGTTTACTCATTTGAGAATCTCTCAACATTTCTGACAAAATGCAGACTAAACCACTTCTTGTAGAAAAAGGACCACTGTCCTCACCTTCAACCCCCTCAAATTCTGCATTGCTCTTACTAAGCAAACACAGTATGAAGAAAAAAAAAACCCACTGGTAATTCAGATATAGGAGTTAAGCCTAGTCTCCCAACTCCCCAGGGAATAAGTGCCCTATGCATTTATCCAGATTTCTCTGCCATACTGAAGTTTCACATTGCATTTTTTTCTAAACTGAAGGTTATTTTAAAATAAGTCTGTCTGAACTACTTAAAAAAGAATAAGAGGGAAAAATTAAAAGCTATTTGTGATTTTTTGAAGAGCAATAATGAAAGTAACCTCAAATTTGCAATTTTTCTTCTACATGAAAAAAAACCCGCCTCTAAGAATCTTAATTTCTCATTTCTCAGAACAGCTTTTAATTTTGTTTTTCATCTCATTGGCATACTCTAATGGGAGCCCTACAGGAAAAGATAACAAAAACAAAGCTAAAAATATGTTTTAGAATCATGACACAGAAAATGTTACTGTTTTTTTTTTTTTTAGTAGTAGAATGGATACTATTCTGATTATAGAATCTGCAGAAAGAGAAATAATCTTAGACAAACAAAACAGAAAATATCTCCATGGTCTTTTTTTAAGTGTATGCCATTGCCAAATCCCCTGAGAAATGGAATCCCTGCTGGTCTTGCTTCCAGATGGCCGATAAACTCTATGACCCCTGAAATTCCTTATAGTAAGCCTCAGACATGAGTTGTTAACTAATGCAACACATGGCCAGGCTCCCTCATGGAAGCAAACAGAAAACTGGGAAAATTCCAGGGGACTCAATCCTTAACACTTCCCTTCAGTGGCTGCAAAAAGTAAGCTCATTTGAATTAATTGCTTTCCTTTACTTGTGGAGATCTATTCAGGAAGAATTCCTTTATAACCCCAGGATAAATGTTGAATTTTTGCTTTGCCAGTAGTAGTGTTTTGGATTTTGGGATGGAGAATATACTCATGTATCACAAGTGTAATTAAACATTGGCTTTTGGGGCACCTGGGTGGTTCAGTGGTTGAGTGTCTGCCTTTGGCTCAGGGTGTGATCATGGGGTCCTGGGATCGAGTCCTGCATCGGACTCCCCACAGGGAGCCTGCTTCTCCCTCTGTCCATGTCTCTGCCTGTGTCTCTCATGAATAAATAAAATCTTAAAAAAGCATTGGTTTTTAAATGGTAAGAGTTACATAATTTAGATTGTCTTTGCAGTAGTTAAGTAAGGCAGATATGTCTGAATTGCCCGTGTTGTGATGGTTATATTGATTATTGATGATAAGAATAAGCAATCTGATGAGTCTGTGTGTTGCTCTAATGCAGGTGTAACTGTTGGTTCTTTGAAACACTGTCCCAATTTGGGAGCTTTTTTGGAAGTGTGATTATCACTTAATCTACCTCCTACAGCACTCACAAGTTGACTACATCTATGGGTTAAGTCCACCTAATCCAGATACTGTCCTTAATAAAAACTGAAGAGAGTCTTCAAATAAAAATACATAAAAGCAACTAAGTTTGGTTTGAAAGTAATTAAACCTAATTATTTTGCCACAAAGATAGGCAGCAAATTACAAAGAATTTAAGTAAAAGTCCAGCCTGTTTGTGCGATTAGCTACCCATCTGTTCTCTCTTGGTTAAGACCTTGGCCAAGAACAATGGAGCCAGAACGGTGTCTTCACTGCCCTATTTCGTTGTCTGTTCCCCCTTCTCCATCTTCAACTCACATTCTTTAATCATGTGCTCCTCACTGAGAAGTGCTGGTTTGGTGACTTTCTGGCACTGTCATTAATATGTCATTGCAAAGAGTTTTGTCTCATTATCGGCAGCTACCCAAAGTCTAGCCCTAAGAGTGACATCTCGTGTCTTAAGCATTCTTTTTTTTTTTAATAATAAATTTATTTTTTATTGGTGTTCAATTTGCCAACATACAGAATAACACCCAGTGCTCATCCCGTCAAGTGCCCCCCTAAGTGCCCGTCACCCAGTCACCCCCACCCCCCACCCTCCTCCCCTTCCACCACCCCTAGTTCGTTTCCCAGAGTTAGGAGTCTCTCATGTTCTGTCTCCCTTTCTGATATTTCCTACCCATTTCTTCTCCCTTCTGTCTTAAGCATTCTTGATATTATTAATGGCTGTCGCACAAATCTGTACACTGCACAAACTGCAGAGGCTATGGCTTTTCTTAGGATTTTTGGACAGGAGAGAAATGCATTGTCACACCTAAAAGATTTGGGTTTCAGATGAATTATGTAATTTCTCAGAGCGTCAGAAATGTGAAGTCTGTTACTGTGATTGGCACCCATGGAATGATAGCTGTAACTGTTATTTTAGCAGAATATCCCTTCATGCAGAAGTGGGAATAAGTTAATGGAAATGTAAAGGTTTAGCTGAAAAATAAATATTGCCCTGATAAATTGCTGCCTATAGAATATTTTCTATTATCCAAAACCATTTTTCTTTTCTTTTCTTTTTTCTGCTTTCTCTTTTTTTTAAAATATTTTATTCATTTATTTGAGAGAGAGAGAGAGAGAGAGCCCGCGCACAGGTGCATGTGTAGGGAGGGGGGTGGAAGGCAGAGGGAGAAGGAGAAGCAGATTCCCCAGCTGAGCAGGGAACCTAATGCAGGGCTCATTTCCAGGACGCTGGGATCATGACCTGAGCCGAAGGCAGACACTTAACTGACTGAGCCACCTAAGCACCCCTTTTTTCTTTCTTTTTTTTTTTTAAGAGAGAGAGAGTGTGTGCATGTGAGTGGAGGAGGAGTGGCCGAGGTCTCCCTCGGAGAGAGAGAATTCCAAGCTGGATCCGTGCCCTGCATAAAGCCTGATGCAGGGCTCTATCCCACAACCCTGATAACAGGACCTGAGCCCAAATCAAGAGTTGGAGGTTTAACCAACTGAGCTACCCAGGTGCCCCTTTTATGGTTTTTATTATGGAAATTTTCAAATAGTCAAAGATAGAGAGTATAATGTAATAAAGCTACACATACCTAACTTCAGCCATAATGAACATTGTGCTATATATACTTCATTCCTTCCATCCCTGTTATGTTTCTTTTTTAAAAATAGAGAGGGAGACCTTGTTAGTTAGAAATAAATACTATAGTGTTAGATATAAAATAACACAATATCTGGGATTTGTTGTAACATACTGCAGCAAAAAACAAATACCTTGCCATTATCACAGATAATAACTTTAACAATAATTTCCATAATTGCATTTAAACCCGAACAATATTTGAATTTCTCTGATTGTCTCAAAAATATCTTTTTTTTACAGTTGGATTATTTTTTTTTTATCACATTCAACACAAGGTCCACACACAGCATTTAATTAATATGTTAGATGTTTCAATCTTACAACCACACCCCTCTCTCCCTCCCTTTATTTGTGCCATTAGTTTGCTAGAGAAGCTGAGTCATACATATATCCTCGGAATGTCACACATTCTAAACTTGGCCAGTTGCTTCCTCGTCATGTCAACTAACTGGTTCTTCTCCTATTTCCTGTAACAGAACGTCAGGTCTAGAAAATTGATTAGATTCAGGTTGCATTTTGGAGACAAGATTACTTCACAGAGGATGCAGAGTCCTATTGTATCATATCACAGGGCATGAGTTACTGGTTGTACCAGTTATTTTAGTGATGCTAAGACTGGGCAGTGTTTCTGTGTGGTATGAATTTAATGTCTCCATTATGAAGTTTGCCATCAACTTTCCTCCAAATGAGCACCTTTTCATTACATATTTACTTACAAGAGATTTATTGTCAATGAGTAGTGTACTTAAGACTTCGTGACTCATGCTCATTTCAGATGTTCCCAGGACACTCCTCATCTCTAGTTTTGACACCAATTTGATGCTTTAAAAAAAAAAAGGCACCCTCTTTAACAGCATTTTTAATTCTCCATTCCCCCAATATGGTTACACAACCCTTTTTTTAAATTGACAGATAGTTTTCTTTACCACCTGCCCCCCTACCAAATTCAGATTTGTCAGGGTTTCAGAAACAGATCTCCTAGTAAGGTCCAGGATGCCTTTTAACTTGCTCTCTGCTGCAAGATTGCACAATTACAATGTGACATCATCCTCTTGATAGGCCTGCTGGGCCTTCATCTGGAAGGTTCTGTGGATTCATATAGGCTACTTGGAGAAACTGCAGTGATTTGTCAGTGACCTGGCAACACAGAAGCACCTAGAACCTCCCAGGCGATGAATGCTATTGAATAAATAATTTCTAACTAATTATACATGAATTTTCACATGTTAATTTTTTACATGGTAAACAATAGTAAATAACATATATTCTTATATAACCCATGGAGCCCCAGTCTTGAAAGCAAATGATTTCTTTGCACAGCAAGATATTTAGAGATTCGGAAAAACATTAAGGAAAAGAGTTTGGTGGCACCAGTGTGGCTCAGTCAGTTAAGCATTTGATTCTTGATTTCTGCTCAGATCATGATCTCAGGGTTGTGAGAATATGCTCCTGGTTGGGCTCCGTGGGTATGGAGTCTGCTTGGGATTCTCTCTCTCCCTTTGCCTCTCCCCTCCACTGTACTTGCTCTCTCTCTCTCTAAACAACAACAACAAATTGTAAAAAGTATTCACTTTCCCAATTATCAGTATATTATAAATGTGCTTAAAGCTTTCAAAATTCTGTTCATTTGGGAACCTGAGTGACTCAGTCCATCAAGCATCTGCCTTCAGCTCAGATCCTGATCTCAGAGTCCTGGGATCAAGCCCTGCATCGGGCTCCCTGCTCAGCATGGACTCTGCTTCTCCCTCTTCTTCTCCCTCTGCCTCTAACCCTGTTCATTCTCTCTCTTTCTCTCTCTCAAATAAGTAAAATATTTTTTCTAAATTCTGTTTATTTACAACATGCTAGGAATCCTATGAAGCATCTTAGTCAGTTTGGGGTTATCACAAAAAAGCTATAAAGTGCGTGGTTTTTAAACAACAAATACTCAGTTCTCAGAGTTCTGCAATGTGGGAAGTCCAAGATCACAGCGCCAGCAGATTTGGTGTTTGGTGAGAACCCACTGCCTGATTCACAGATGACACCTTTTCACTGTAAATTCACATAGTGGAAGGGGCAAACTGGCTCTCTCTTGGGTCACTTTTATAAGAGATCTCATGACCTAAGCACCGCCCCATGAAGGCCCCACCTCCTAATATCATCACTTTGAGGGTTAGGTTTCAATATATGAATGGGAGGGGAGCAAATATTCAGGTCAGAGCAATCTGAAAAGTAAACCTTTCCCCTAATTGTGGGATCCAATAGTCTAACATCAAGATCTGGTAGTTCCTTGGGCATAGCTGATATTCACATAGCTTTTCAGCATCTCATGAAAAGAATACATATAATCAGTCTCCCTTGAAATGTCAAAGTGAACCTTTATAATCTTCTCATGATAAATCTTCTCTTTTGTCCTAGAGACTTTACTAGAAGATGGAGTGGCCCTGGCAAAAATTGACTGGCTTTGCCGATATGCTGATAAATTGGAAGCACTGATTTCATCAAATACCAAATGGAGGGGTTGGGGGGAGAAAAGAAAAGAAAGAGCCATACTTTTGAAAAGGAGATATTCCCAACCAGCTCTGTTCCACTATTATCCCTGCTACCAGTGAAAGAACAGGCTCAACTGTAGCCTTCAGTTTAATGTGTTAAATGTTTAAAAGATTAGGATGTCTAAGGGAAAAGAGTAGTCTCTACCAAAAGATAGAAACACCTGTGTTACCGGGGCAAGGCACACAAAGAGAAGAACAATTGGACCTGTTTCTAAATGACGGCTTCACACTCAAGTCCTCTTGAACAGTCAAGTCCAGGATATTAGGGCGCATGTCTCTGACAAGGAGCATTACTTTATGAGGTCCACTAAAGAGTCCCAGCTTGACATATACAAACGGAGGCTCTCTCAGACAAATACAAAATGGTGTTGACATTTCCAAACAGAGTCAATGGACAAGGAATAAGCATTAAGTGCCCTTGCCGGTTGCTTTCAATACAGACACTGGTGTTGCTGTTAGGAATGACCTATGTAAATGCTTCCAAGGTCATTTTTACTACCCTTGGGTCCTCTATTATCTAACCTTGAGTCCGGTGGAAGAAGCCCTGCCAAAGGGCTCCACTTTAGGCACAGCTAACCACTAAACACTTCATTTCCAGATTGTTATATAATATTAATATGTAATATCAAGACCTTCTGTTAACTGGAAACTTATAGTTGGAAGACCTGAAGTTTCAATACAAAGAAAGGAGACACCACCATCCATAGCCTAAGCCACATCAAGAAATTCAAGTTATCACAGGTAACTCGATATCACTTGGAATTTCTATCCTAATATTTTATACCTAGTAGGCACACTGTATTTAAAAAGAATGAATGAGTTTTCACTTTCATAAGTTTTGCTGGCTCAGAATAGCACATCCCATCCTGTTCCTACTTATTATGGTATATGAGAGTCACCCCAGTTTTGGCCTTCAGCTGCCAAACAACCCCATAAAAAGCACTGGGCCATAGTCATCATCTCTTTCGTTATTAAGTACCTCCTGAGTAGTCATTATATTCAAGCACTATCTTAAGTTTAGGGAGGTTTGGAGTCAAAGAAGGATAAAGTATATGCTCTGCCACATGACAAATTGCACCTATTCCTGTAAATCTACAAAGTATCCTATCTTGTCCAATTGTAACAGTACAGGCTTTCCATTTAAAGAATTACCCTACAATGATGCATTTCAAAGCCACGTCTTCATTAAACTGATGTGGACATTCACTGGTGACATCTGTCACTTGGAATTTTTCCCTAAATAAAACTGATTGTGAACAAGTAACAAAGGGTTATTGCTTCAGGACATCTGGCGTATGGAAATGGCTCCTTACAAAGAACCGAATGTTAGACTGCTTTCATGAAAATGGGACCCTACCTGCGCTATATACGAGGTTGGCTACAGTGAAAGACTTTTTCCTCCATCTAAACAAAGTTGGCTATATACAGCTCATGTGGCACAAATGTTTCATGGGAGAATGAACAAATTCTGCCTCTGAAGAGTAGCTGGATATTTATTCTGACACAGTTTCCACAGGACAACCAGCAACCTCATTTGAAGTAAATTCCTTAGTCTGTTCCAATAAGAATAATTGTGTTGGAACTCCGCTGCCTGCTCTAAAGAGGGCAAATCCATTTACTGCTGGAGAAAAGTCTCTGGGATGGATCTAACCTATTCGCTTTGTGGGCTTTGATGCTGCTGAGTAAGCCAATGATATTTAAAGTTGGTGCTGGTATGGACACAGTCTAGAGCACTCCGTGGAGTGTTTCTCCCTCAACAACTCAATCACGACGGCAAAAACATGATCAGTATCAGTGATATGGAGTAGTAACTCGCCTTGATGGCGGTGAACTAATGAACATACATCATTAGATTGTTCGAACATCTTTCACAATCAAGTATCTGACTTTAAAAGAAATTGTCAGACAGTCTTCAGTGTCCCCATAGCATTCATCTAGAGCAATCTGCAGTGTTTATCTGTAGTTTAAATGCAAAAAGAAAAGAAAAATCACTCTAATGTTTCATGCAAGGCTGCCTCTGGAACAAAATTAATAATGGCTGCAATTTGCAGAATGGTTCTCTCATGTTGTGTAGGCTAAATCCAACTAATTTAATTCCTTTGCAGTAATGGCTTAAAATATTACAGAAGAAATATTCAAAACACTGTAAACATGGAACAACTATAGAGTCCTCTGTTTACCAATATTCTTCAGAGGATGCTCACCAACATTATTCTTGGCTCAATGACTTGTTTGCTTTCTCCCATAAATCTAACACTGTTTATCCAGATTCATCCATTTTCATTTTTGGTGAATTCTAATTGGCTCCCACTGAGGCTTGGCAGCCACCAAACTGATCATATGCCAGTTTAATTGACTCCAGGGATATTTAACAAATTGTTCACTATTTCATTGTGCACTGAAGGGTAGCTGTCACTAGTCTTTTTTTCTGTCACTATAACTGTTGCGGCCATTATGACAGCCCTGAACATGATTTATTTTGTGGCATAATTTTCTGTACGGGGAAAAATAATAATGCTTCACCACCTCCATCTCTTCTACCACTGAAAATATGATGAGATTAAAGATAGAATCCTGCTTTTATATGAAAAATAATGATTGCTGGCCTGTCAATTTGTAGAGCACATTGTGATTCAATTCCATATAACACTGGACACCTACAAAGATGTATTGAAATGAAATCATTGTGTGATAATTCATCCCATCCTTCCAAAATGAGCATTCAATCAGCTTTAAAAAAATGTAATAGACCTATTCATCAGATGTTTAATGAATGAGTTTTAAATAACACAGGATCATGGCAAACATCTTTGAAATATTTGAATCCAAGCTTTGTTTCTTTAAAAACAAATCCATTAGAGGGGGAAAAATTGCACTTCATCATATTGTTTATAGACTACAAAGATTTAACTTCCTGGTAATAATTTATAAGGCGAAGAAATGAAAATATGCAAATTTCCAAGAAGCATTCAACAGAGCAGGCTTTTCTTGTTTAGAAAAGTTTAGTTTCTTTGATCCTTTCAGTTTAGTGAGTTAAGGCTGAGCACCACAGACATCCCACATTATGGAGTGGTGAATTATGGCTCTGGGTTTGGGCAAATGCACAAACTGGAAGGACAGATGGGGGAGCAGCATGCAAAGATCAGGATAGGCCCATCTTAAATGAGAATATGCTATAATCCGAAACAGGAAGAGCATTCTTCTGGTGACCTCTGGGAACAAAGTGCATCATGACCATTATACTGTGAATGAGCCCAAAAGCCAAATGGCAGAAGGTGCAGGGAGTTGTTATAAATTTTGCAACCTAATTTGCTTTCCTCACATGAGAGTTTAGAATTCTAAAGCTACATTTTTCATGCAACGAGCACAAAAGAGCACTTCCCCAAACCTCCAGTAACCATCCATTCATTTCTTCACATTTTTTTTCTCTTGCCAGCTCTTTTCTCTCTTCTACTTTGAACCACATGCCACAGTTCCAGTGTTCACTGCTGTGTTGGAGACCTGGTTGGACTGGGCATCTGATGTGTTCCTGGAGCTCATCAATTTTGGAGACAGGTGCTCTAACATTCAGTGACATTAGGGTCAATGGAAGAGCTCCCGGAGCATCTTCAGTGGCTCTATGCTGTCAGCTATAAAAATAACAATTTACTGAGTGCCTTCTCTGTGCCTAGCTCTGTCTTAGGTACTGATGATGCATTAGGGAGCAAACAGACAAGGGTCCTGAGGAGTCCCACTTCAAGCCAAAATCCTACATGTGATCTTTCAGGCCTGACCATAGCTAATTATAAGGTTTTAGCCTGGCAGGCTTCCCAGGGAACCTCCTGATGGCCGGGAGGGTACTGGAAGACCTCTTCCTCCACTCTGACTCATACTCAGTACTTTTCCACTCCTTGCTCTTCTCCTTTTCCTGCCTCTAATTCCTCCTTCCATAAATGGTGGGAACCTAGGGCTCAGTGCTCCCTCAGCAGTGTGGATTTATTTGGTCCTCGCCCAGCTCCATTTATGAGTACAATGAACAGTGGGGAAGCCAGCACCTTCTTTATCTTTGTGGTCTTTTGCTGACACGATTACAGTAAGTAAATAAAGGCTTGAGTGTTTGTCTCATTGTCTTCATTGACCACTCTGACACCAGACAGCTTTCTAACTCCTTGCCCTCTTGAAGCTTACATTCTAGATGACTCTGTAATTTAGGTTAAAAACTCAATGACTTTCAAAAGCAAATGTTAGAAGAAAGGTAGCATATTAATTCATTATCAGTAACTAGCAACTTAACTCAAATTTTTATTTTAAGACTGGTCATTAGGGAAGGTACAAAACATAAAGTGCTGTCCAAGGTTACAGGTTTGGGTAAGTATTTCCTGAAAGGTCTCAGTAGCTGTTTTAGTTGCCTTGGACTGCTGTTACAAAATACCACAGGCCTGGTGACTTAAACAACAGACATTTGTTCCTCGTGGTTCTGAAGGCTGGAGGTCCAAGATCAAAGTGTCAACAGATTCAATTTCTGATAAGGACTGCTTCTTGGATGGTAGACAGCCACCTTCTTTCTAAGACCTTACATGGCAGGGAGATAGAGCTCTGATTTCTTTCTCTCTTCTTATAAGAACATTAATCCTACTATAGGAGTCCCATTCTCATCCCCTCATCTAAACCTAATTGCTCCCAAAAGCCAATCTTAAAATACCACCATACTGAGGACTAGGGCTTCAATATATGGATTTGGGAGGAATACATTTGTATTCAGTCCATAACTGTAGCCACAGGGCATTGTTATAGGTACTGTATTTTGGGCAGTGATGGGGCACATTAAAAGGGAATTAATTGGGCATTTGTTTTTGTTTTTAATTTATTTTGTTTTCCTTCTTCTTTTTTGTTTACCCAGCATTTTTCCTTTCAGAAACTGCCATTCTGCACTGGTAGGTACCATAGGTAGACAAACCCAAGGTTAAGAGCACAATCCTCTAGAGTACTACCAAGTCTCCTCAAAACTTCTGACACCAACTACAATGAGAAGGCCAAACTTTAAAGTCTGAAGGAGCAGTCCACACAAGCCTGTCCTCACTTGAGAGCCAGTTCAGAGTTTCCCAAGGCAAACCTCACTTCAGAGCAGCTGACTACAAATTTAGGGGCTCCCATGGCCATCCTCAGTTTACTAGAAGTATGGTTTTATTATAGTAAAATGATACAAATTAGAACCAAAGATGCAGAAGGTAAAGTGTGAGACAGTTCTAAATATGAAACTTCTATCATCCCCGGGGATACATTACACTTCCAGCATCAAAATGCTACAACAGTTAAAGAATATTTCCAACCAGGGAAGCTCCCCCAAGCTTTGGTCTCCTTTTCAGTGGGATTTCATTACTTAGGCATGACTGATTGACTCATTGTCCACATGGTTGAATTCAATTTCTAACCACCACCCTCCCCCTGATTTTAAGCTGCTATCTCATGGCTTCAAGCCACAACTTTCTCATCAAATGGTTGGTCTTTTTATAGTGTGGCCATCCCTTCACTTTGATCACCTCATTAAAATAAACCATCAGATGTGGTGCAAGGAGCCTACCAAAGATAACAAAGACACTCCCATCACTTCAAAATTCTAAGGGTTTAGAGATCATGTCCCAAGGGCCAAGACAAAAGCCAGATCTCTCTTTGGGCAAAGTTAATTCATTATTACACAGTGGGATAGACAACCATCTTACTCAATATTGGTAACTGAAACATCCTATCCCCTGACAATGCTCAGTGAGGGGTTTTAGGGCTGAGCACATCTCAGGCTGGATTTGGTAGAAATAGTTAACATGTTCATAAGACGTAGAGATGGGGAGATTGAACAATATCACTTGGTCTCTGAATTCACCCACATGGGAAATCTTCTAGAATTCCATTAAAGAGCTGATAGTTTTTTTTTGTTTTGTTTTTTTTTTTTTTTTTTGGCTTAAGATACTTCAAGACAGATTTCTGTCACTTAAAGTCTAAAGAGTCTTGTCTAATATCTGAGAGTTTTTGTGGAATAGGGGCAAGATGGCCGAAGAGTAGGGTCCCCAAGTCACCTGTCCCCACCAAATTACCTAGATAACCTTTAAATCATCCTGAAAATCTACGAATTCGGCCTGAGATTTCAAGAGAGACCAGCTGGAATGCTACAGTGAGAAGAGTTCGCGCTTCCATCAAGGTAGGAAGACGGGGAAAAGGAAATAAAGAAATAAAAGGCCTCCAAGGGGGAGGGGCCCCGCGAGGAGCCGGGCTGAGGCCGGGGCGAGTGTCCCCAGGACAGGAGAGCCCCGTCCCGGAGAAGCAGGAGCTGCACCAACCTTCCCGGGCGGAAAGGGGCTCGCAGGGAGTTAGAGCGGGACCCAGGAGGGCGGGGATGCCCTCGGGCTCCCTGGGACACTAACAGGCACCTGCGCCCCGGGAGAGTGCGCCGAGCTCCCTAAGGGCTGCAGCGCGCACGGCGGGACCGGAGCAGCTCGGAGGCGCTCGGGCGGCGGCTCCGCGGAGGGGGCTGCGGGGCGGGAGCGCAAATCCAACAGCGCAGGCCCCGTAGCACAAGGTGCCGGGACACAGCTCAGGATCCGGCCTCCCCCCAGGACAGGCAGAGGCCGGGAGGGCCCAGGACAGTGAGGACGCTCCTGCCCCGAGCTGAGCAGATCAGCGGCCCCGCCCCGGAGCCTCCAGGCCCTGCAGACCGAGAGCTCCCGAGTTACTGCGGGAGCTGACTCCAGGGCTCCAGAGCTGGCCCCCGCCACTGTGGCTGTTCCTCCTGGGGCCTCACGGGGTAAACAGCCCCCACTGAGCCCTGCACCAGGCAGGGGGCAGAACAGCTCCCCCAAGTGCTAACACAACACCTGAAAATCAGCACAGCAAGGCCCCTCCCCCAGAAGACCAGCTAGACGGATAGGGGAAAAACAAATTATTGACCAAGCAGCACTGGAAAGTTCCAGGGGAAGTTGAGGGATTTACAGTATACAGAATCAGAGGATACTCCAGCTTGTTTTTTGTTTGTTTGTTTTTTGATTTCTGTTTTTCCCCCTTTTTTTCTTTTTTCTTTTCTTTTTTTTTTTCTTATTTCTTTTTTTTTTTTTCTTTTTCTTTCCATCTTTCTCTTCTCTCTTTTTCTCCTTTTCCCAATACAACTTGTTTTTGGCCACTCTGCACTGAGCAAACTGACTAGAAGGAAAACCTCACCCCAAAAGAAAGAATCAGAAACAGTCCTCTCTCCCACAGAGTCACAAAATTTGGATTACAATTCAATGTCAGAAAGCCAATTCAGAAGCACTATTATAAAGCTACTGGTGGCTCTAGAAAAAAAGCATAAAGGACTCAAGAGACTTCATGACTGCAGAATTTAGATCTAATCAGGCAGAAATTAAAATCAATTAAATGAGATGCAATCCAAACTAGGGGTCCTAATGACGAGGGTTAATGAGGTGGAAGAACGAGTGAGTGACATAGAAGACAAGTTGATGGCAAAGAGGGAAACTGAGGAAAAAAGAGACAAACAATTAAAGTATCATGAGGATAGATTAAGGGAAATAAGTGACAGCCTGAGGAAGAAAAATCTATGTTTAATTGGGGTTCCCGAGGGTGCCAAAAGGGACAGAGGGCCAGAATATGTATTTGAACAAATCATAGCTGAAAACCTTCCTAATCTGGGAAGGGAAACAGGCATTCAGATCCAGTAAATAGAGAGATCCCCCCCCCTAAAATCAATAAAAACAGTTCAACACCTCGACATTTAATAGTGAAGCTTGCAGATTCCAAAGATAAAGAGAAGATCCTTAAAGCAGCAAGAGACAAGAGATCCCTAACTTATATGGGGAGAAATATCAGATTAACAGCAGACCTCTCCACAGAGACCTGGCAGGCCAGAAGGGGCTGGCAGGACATATTCAGGGTCCAAGATGAGAAGAACATGCAGCCAAGAATACTTTATCCAGCAAGGCTCTCATTCAGAATAAAAGGAGAGATAAAGAACTTCCAAGACAGGCAGAAACTGAAAGAATGTGTGACCACCAAACCAGCTCTGCAAGAAATTTTAAGGGGGACTCTCAAAACTCCCCTTTAAGAAGAAGTCCAGTGGAACAATCCACAAAAACAGGGACTGAATAGATATCATGATGACACTAAACTCATATCTTTCAATAGTAACTCTGAACATGAACGGGCTTAATGACCCCATCAAAAGGCACAGGGTGTCAGACTGGATAAAAAAGCAGGACCCATCTATTTGCTGTCTACAAGAGACTCATTTTAGACAGAAGGACACCTAAAGCCTGAAAATAAAAGGTTGGAGAACCATTTACCATTCAAATGGTCCTCAAAAGAGAGCAGGGGTAGCCCTCCTTATATCAGATAAACTAAAATTTATCCCGAAGACTGTAGTGAGAGATGAAGAGGGACACTGTTTCATATTAAAGGATCTATCCAACAGGAGGACTTAACAATCCTCAATATATATGCCCCAAATGTGGGAGCTGCCAAATATATCAATCAATTAATAACCAAAGTTAAGACATACTTAGATAATAATACACTTATACTTGGTGACTTCAATCTAGCACTTTCTACACTCGGTAGGTCTTCTAAGCACAACATCTCCAAAGAAACAAGAGCTTTAAATGATACACTGGACCAGATGGATTTCACAGATATCTACAGAACTTCACATCCAAACGCAACTGAATACACATTCTTCTCAAGTGCACATGGAACTTTCTCCAGAATAGACCACATATTGGGTCACAAATCAGGTCTGAACCGATACCAGAAGATTGGGATTGTTCCCTGCATATTCTCAGACCATAATGCCTTGAAATTAGAACTAAATCACAACAAGAAGTTTGGAAGGACTTCATCTCTTTGTGTCTTCCTCAATTTCTTTCAGAAGTGTTCTATAGTTTTTAGGGTATAGATCTTTTACCTCTTTGGTTAGGTTTATTCCTAGGTATCTTATGCTTTTGGGTGCAATTGTAAATGGGATTGACTCCTTAATTTCTCTTTCTTCAGTCTCATTGTTAGTGTATAGAAATGCCATTGATTTCTGGGCATTGATTTTGTATCCTGCCACGCTACCAAATTGCTGTATGAGTTCTAGCAATCTTGGGGTGGAGGCTTTTGGGTTTTCTATGTAGAGTATCATGTCATTGGCGAAGAGGGAGAGAGAGTTTGACTTCTTCTTTGCCAATTTGAATGTCTTTAATGTCTTTTTGTTGTCTGATTGCTGAGGCGAGGACTTCCAGAACTATGTTGAACAGCAAACACGTGGAGGTTAAGGACGATCCTGCTAAAAGATGAAAGGATTAACCAGGAAATTAACGAAGAATTAAAATGATTCATGGAAACTAATGAGAATGAAGATACAACCATTCAAAATCGTTGGGATAGTTTATCTCTCCTTTTATTCTGAATGAGAGCCTTGCTGGATAAAGCAGTCCTGAGGGGGAAATACATCACAATACAAGCAGCCATCCAAAAACTGGAAAGAACTCAAATACAAAAGCTAACCTTACACCTAAAGGAGCTAGAGAAAAAACAGCAAATAGATCCTACACCCAACAGAAGAAGAGAGTTAATAAAGATTCGAGCAGAACTCAATGAAATAGAGACCAGAACTGTGGAACAGATCAACAAAACCAGGAGTTGGTTCTTTGAAAGAATTAATAAGATAGATAAACCATTAGACAGCCTTATTAAAAAGAAGAGAGAAAAGACTCAAATTAATAAAATCATGAATGAGAAAGGAGAGATAACTGCCAACAGCAAGGAAATACAAATGATTTTAAAAACATATTATGAACAGCTCTACGCCAATAAATTAGGCAATCTAGAAGAAATGGACTCATTCCTGGAAAGCCACAAACTACCAAAACTGGAACAGGAAGAAATAGAAAACCTGAACAAGCCAATAACTGGGGAGGAAATTGAAGCAGTCATCAAAAACCTCCCGAGACACAAGAGTCCAGGGCCAGATGGCATCCCAGGGGAATTCTATCAAACGTTTAAAGAAGAAACCATACCTATTCTACTAAAGCTGTTTGGAAAGATAGAAAGAGATGGAGTACTTCCAAACTCGTTCTATGAGGCCAGCATCACCTTAATTCCAAAACCAGACAAAGACCCCACCAAAAAGGAGAATTACAGACCAATATCCCTGATGAACACAGATGCAAAAATTCTCAACAAGATACTAGCCAATAGGATCCAACAGTACATTAAGAAGATTATTCACCATGACCGAGTAGGATTTATCCCCGGGACACAAGGCTGGTTCAACACTCGTAAAACAATCAATGTGATTCATCATATCAGCAAGAGAAAAACCAAGAACCATATGATCCTCTCATTAGATGCAGAGAAAGCATTTGACAAAATACAGCATCCATTCCTGATCAAAACTCTGCAGAGTGTACGGATAGAGGGAACATTGCTCAACATCTTAAATGCCATCTATGAAAAGCCCACAGCAAATATCATTCTCAATGGGGAAGCACTGGGAGCCTTTCCCTTAAGATCAGGAACAAGACAGGGATGTCCACTCTCACCACTACTATTCAACATAGTACTGGAAGTCCTCGCCTCAGCAATCAGGCAACAAAAAACATAAAAGATATTCAAATTGGCAAAGAAGATGTCAAACTCTCCCTCTTCGCCGATGACATGATACTCTACATAGAAAACCCAAAACAAAACAAAAGAAAACCCAAAACACTCCATCCCAAGATTGCTAGGACTCATACAGCAATTCAGCAGTGTGGCAGGATACAAAATGAATGCCCAGAAATCAGTGGCATTTCTATACACTAACAATGAGACTGAAGAAAGAGAAATTAAGGAGTCAATCTCATTTACAATTGCACCCAAAAGCATAAGATACCTAGGAATAAACCTAACCAAAGAGGTAAAGGATCTATACCCTAAAAACTATAGAACATTTCTGAAAGAAATTGAGGAAGACACAAAGAGATGGAAAAATATTCCATGCTCATGGATTGGCAGAATTAATATTGTGACAATGTCAATGTTACCCAGGGCAATTTACACATTTAATGCAATCCCTATCAAAATACCATGGACTTTCTTCAGAGAGTTGGAAAAATTATTTTAAGATTTGTGTGGAATCAGAAAAGACCCCGAATAGCCAGGGGAATTTTAAAAAAGAAAACCATAGCTGGGGCCATCACAATGCCAGATTTCAGGTTGTACTACAAAGCTGTGGTCATCAAGACAGTGTGGTACTGGCACAAAAACAGACACATAGATCAATGGAACAGAATAGAGAATCCAGAAGTGGACCCTCAACTTTATGGTCAACTAATATTCGATAAAGGAGGAAAGACTATCCACTGGAAGAAAGACAGTCTCTTCAGTAAATGGTGCTGGGAAAATTGGACATCCACATGCAGAAGAATGAAACTAGACCACTGTCTTGCACCATACACAAAGATAAACTCCAAATGGATGAAAAATCTAAATGTGAGACAAGATTCCATCAAAATCCTAGAGGAGAACACAAGCAACACCCTTTTTGACCTCGGCAACAGTAACTTCTTGCAAGATACATCCACGAAGGCAAAAGAAACAAAAGCAAAAATGAACTATTGGGACTTAATCAAGATAAGAAGCTTTTGCACAGCAAAGGATACAGTCAACAAAACTAAAAGACAACCTACAGAATGGGAGAAGATATTTGCAAATGACTTTCAGATAAAGGGCTAGTTTCCAAGATTTATAAAGAACTTATTAAACTCAACCGCAAAGAAACAAACAATCAAATCATGAAATGGGCAAAAGACATGAAGAGAAATCTCTTCTCACAGAGGAAGAGAGAAATCACAGAGGAAGACATAGACATGGCCAACACGCACATGAGAAAATGCTCTGCCCCACTTGCCATCAGGGAAATACAAATCAAAACCACAATGAGATACCACCTCACACCAGTGAGAATGGGGAAAATTAACAAGGCAGGAAACCACAAATGTTGGAGAGGATGGGGAGAAAGGGGAACCCTCCTGCACTGTTGGTGGGAATGTGAACTGGTGCAGCCACTCTGGAAAACTGTGTGGAGGTTCCTCAAAGAGTTAAAAATAGACCTGCCCTAGGACCCAGCAATTGCACTGCTGGGGATTTACCCCAAAGATACAGATGCAATGAAACACCGGGACACCTGCACCCCAATGTTTCTAGCAGCAATGTCCACAATAGCCAAACTGTGGAAGGAGCCTCGGTGTCCATCGAAAGATGATGGATAAAGAAGATGTGGTTTATGTATACAGTGGAATATTCCTCAGCCATTAGAAACGACAAATACCCACCATTTGCTTCGACATGGATGGAACTGGAGGGTATTATGCTGAGTGAAGTAAGTCAATCAGAGAAGGACAAACATCATATGGTCTCATTCATTTGGGGAATATAAAAAATAGTGAAAGGTAATAAAAGGGAAAGGAGAAAAAATAAGTGGGAAATATCAGAAAGGGAGACAGAACATGAGAGACTCCTAACTCTGGGAAATGAACTAGGGGTTGTGGAAGGGGAGGTGGGCAGGTGGTGGGGTGACTGGGCGGCGGGCACTGAGGGGGGCACTTGACATATCAATACGGGATGAGCACTCGGTGTTATTCTATATGTTGACAAATTTAACACCAATAAAAAATAAATTTATTTTTTTAAAAGTTTTTGTGAGTGTTGAAATGGAGACGAAGGATGGCTATAGACCACCATTATCTCCTTTGTGAAGCTGCCTGTGATCATTCCTAGTCTAGTTTTCTAAAAGTACCACATGGCTCTTTTTCACTTGAAGTTAGCCAAGAAATTCAAATTGATCTAAACCCCACAAGAAAGTCATGAAAATTGACTAATTGATAATTCATTGATTTAAAAATAATATGAAGTACTATTTCAAACCACAAAGGAACATTATGATCAAGTTTCATCTCTCCCCTCCCCACTACCAGTCATTATAACCGACAGGAATAATTCTAACCTTAAGTTTTATTAATAAAACATTTAAGGGGTGCCGAGATGGCTCAGTGGTCGAGCATCTGCCTTTGGCTCAGATGTGAACCCGGGGTACTGGGATTGAGTCCCACATCAGGCTCCCCACAGGGAGACTAGACTGCTTCTTACCCTGCTTATGTCTCTGCCTCTCTCTCTGCATCTCTCATGAATAAATAAATAAAATCTTTAAAAAAATAAAATAAAAATATTTAAGAAGCTGAGTGAAATGTTAGTCTCATCCAGAACCAGCTTTTAGAATTATAGTTCTCAATTTTAGTGAAGCACTACCTTGTTTCATCAAACTCACCCTTGTTTCATCGGTGATGTAAATGATATATGTATATTAAAAACTTTAGTGATAAAATACCCAAATTTGCAAATTATCATACAAAAAATTTTAGAGTCAATACATAAGAACTATAAGCTTCAGTTGACAGGCTTCTAAAATGTCATGTTTCTTTGCCCAACAAAAATAAACTTTTCAAAGTCTTCTGACTCAGTTTTAAAACATTTCCCATTCAGGCATGCCAGGGTGGCTCAGTGGTTGAGCATTTACCTTCAGCTTAGGGTGTGATCCTGGAGCCCCAGGATCAAGTCCCGCATTGGGCTCTCTGCATGGAGCCTGCTTCTCTCTCTGCCTGTGTGTGTGTGTGTGTGTGTGTGTGTGTGTGTGTGTGTGTGTGATGAATAAATAAAATCATTTTAAAAAAATTCCATTCAGACTTAAAGATACCTTTATGTATATTTTTATTGAACTTTCCCAACAGATAGCTATATTTTATGAGGCACTTCAGATTCCCTCAGATATACTGCCTCACAGCCCATTTTGCTACCAAGTTTTGGTTGCTATGGGCCAACCAACACTCGTTCTACACATGCCAGGCCTGAGCAACAGCTGCTCAAAGTTTTTGGCTTCTCCTAGAAGTTCTACACTTGGATGAAGCCCCATGCTGCAGAGGCCAGATGATGCTACCTAGAATTAATTTCCCACGAGTTCCTATGCTTTCAAGAACTGGTCCCAGAAAAAGGTTTCAAGAGAAATAGGTGGCAGTCTGGTCTGAAAGCCATGCCCCAAGATGGACCACAAAGAGATTCTAGGGAGATTCATTAGGTGGAAGAAAGGTAGATGCCATTTTGTAGCTGATATGCATTGTTAATTGGGTGACTTACAGAGTTGGCATGAAACAGCATCCAGGTCTACAATTGTCCTACTTCCTAATTCACCTTCAGTTTTTGTGAATCCTCAGCCATGGGTATGTGTTAATCTCAATGACAAAGAGAGCCAGCTCCTGCCAGACCACCTTCTTCACAGAGGTCCTGCTCTTTTCCTTCTGTAACACCTTCACACATGACTATCATTGTTTGTTTAGTTATTTCCCCCCACAAGACTGTATAACTTGTTTGTCTTCACTCACTGATATATGCCTAATGCGAAATACGAGCCCTGGCACACAGGAGACACTCTATAAATATTTGATGGACAAATGACCATCATTTTAAAGAGACAACATGGCTCCTGGGCTGGGCTAATTTCACCATGATATGATTAAATGTATTGATATGTCTAAGTAAAGAATGTATAAATCATTAAAGGAACTGGTCAGTTAGGAAACATAGAAAAAGGTGAGTCACTAAGGTAAATGGTAGAATGCCTATCCGAGCATATTCAGGGATAAAGGAGAGTTAGCTAATGGACTTCACATATTGTGGTCCCATTAGTAAGAGCATCCTTTTATGAAATGGATACATTCAACTCTTTTAGCCAGATGCCATTAACTCCTCAGTTTCTAATTCCATACTCATGTAGCAATTCTGTAATTATTATTTGATTTCCCATGTCAGGCTGTGCAAGGAGAAGGACTTGTAGATTCTAAGTATTTCAAATCTCTCTGACAGTGATTTCTCATTAAGAATTAGTGAATTACTTTAAGGTCATAATATGCAATCATTGTGAACTGATTTACATGGGGTCCCATCCACTCTTTGCTCTGTGGACATTTCATTTTTTAAAATTTTTTTATGGGAATTCAATTTGCCAACATTTAGCATAACACCCAGTGCTCATCCCGCCAAGTGCCCCCCTCAGTGCCCATCACTCAATCACCCCAACCCCCTGCCTACCTCCCTTTCCACTACCCCTTGTTCATTTCCCAGAGTTAGGTGTCTCTCATGTTTTGTCACCCTCACTGATATTTTCTTTTTTTTTCTCACTGATATTTTCACTCATTTTCTCTCCTTTCCCTTTATTCCCTTTCACTAATTTTTATATTCCCCAAATGAATGAGACCATATAATGTTTGTCCTTTTCCAATTGACTTATTTCACTCAGCATAATACCCTCCAGTTCCATCCATGTCGAAGCAAATGGTGGGTATTTGTCGTTTCTAATGGCTGAGTAATATTCCATTGTATACATAGACCACATCTTCTTTATCCATTCATCTCTCGATGGACACTGAGGCTCCTTCCACAGTTTAGCTATTGGTAACATTGCTGCTATAAACATTGGGCTTCAAGTGTTCTGGTGTTTCACTGCATCTGTATCTTTGGGGTAAATCCCCAGCAGTGCAATTGCTGGGTCATAGGGCAGATCTATTTTTAACTCTTTGAGGAACCCCCTCCATGGACATTTCAATTGTCTTACTTCACTTCTTGGGTTCCATGGCCAACACTTGCAAGAACAAGGTGCTGGAGGCCTACAACAGGAGGTGGAAAGAGTTAGGACTAAGGACAGGGGTCATGTGCTATGACTGCCAATTCTTTTCAGCTCTCACTGGACTCCTGGTTAGTTCAAGATTCTTTGTCAAGGAACCACAGCAAACCAACAGGCAGTTTTTGTAAGATTTTGTTCTTTGGCACATGGGAGAGTTATTTTAAGATTTACTCACCAATCTGAGAAATTTCTAAGTCACATTGGCCAAAAGAACACAAAAATGAAAGATTTTTTTAAAGTGATCATGTGAAGGTAACTCAAAACATAGGTCTTGGATCTGATACCACAGCAATGTAATATGTTCATTTAAAGTCATAGAAAATGAGAGTTCATATCAAAATAAAATAGCTAGTCCTCTCGTTGCTGAAATAAAAAAGCTGAAAATCTCAGAACCCTATTTCCATAATCACTATGCATGATAAAAGATGGTTTGACAAGTAAAATACATTTTATTAGGTTTCCGTATATTTGAGGGAATGCCTAATGTTTGAAATTTCAACTTTTGTAAAATAAATGAAATTAGCAATTTAGTAAAAGAACTAGTACAAAAACCTCAGGTAAAAATTGTACAATTGACATAGGAACCTTGTAGAAATATATGCATTACACCTCACGTACACTCTACAGCAGCATGTAAAAATGTCAGCAATTAATGCTCTGTTTCATCCAGGAAGGTACAACTCCTCATTTAGATCTTTGTCCTTTAAAACCCAAAAGGACATGAGATAATTGGAAACAGTCTTGGAACCATGCTACTTATGAATTTTTCTGTGAGTAGGTGTTGTCTATGGCCTTCTTTCTGTTCTTATAGTGGAGAAGGGGGTTTGGTTAAATTCATGCATAGTACAAGCATGTTTAGCATTAGACTCTACTTTTCATTTCTTTGATGGCTTAAGCAAAGCATGAGTTTCCTTTATTTAATTAAAGTGTGCATGGGGAATGCTAATGAAAATTTTGCTAAGGTTCCACCTTTTGAAAACAAATCTAATCACACACTGAAGAGAACACAAAGAAAAAGGAAGAAAAAATATTAAAAATTAATCAAAAAGTGAAGCTAAAATAACTTTCATCAATCCCTTGACATCTGGCACCCTAAAAACTATAGCTTAGCATTGCACGAGGAGAAGAAAATGGGATGAAGATGTTTTACTTATAAAGGTAAGAATTGCATTGCAGGAATCTGAAAAAGCAAATGAAATGAATCAGCGTTTAATCGCTATGTGAGAAGTGAGGTAGAGTAGAAGCTCACTCTCTAATGTAAGTGGCAGCAAACACAAGATTGAAAACTGCTATCGTTTGTTTTCCAAATTTATAAGTTGTGTGTGTGGTTTTGTTTTTTGGTTTTTTGTTTTGGGGGGGTGTTGTTTTTTTATTTAACCTCCAGATTCTCAGTCTTCCTTAGGCAAGACACGACACTAAGGTTTCTTGCGTTAGTATGCTGGAATCATTCTCTGGCAAATACATCCATACCCACCTACCAACTCTGTTGGCTTGAATGTCGGATGAGTGGAAGACTTGTGGGAGGTTAGTGTTAAAAGGGGTCAAATTAAAAAAAAAGGGGAGGTCATATTATCTAACTTTTATTTTTAAGGTAAAAGAACAACAATAACAGGAGACCAGAGAGAGCACTCAGAGTGCCTATCAGTCTGTAGCTGATCCGTCATTTCTTCCAGCATATGCTCCCTCCATCCGTCATAATATCAGAAATGTCACTGGATCGAGACTGAGATCCTTGAACTTGAGATCAGCCCATCAGCCTTTGCTGCCCATCGTACATGTGACCTGTGGGAAACATAGGTGGCTCTGGTGGGTCAGTTTCCCAACCTTTAAAACAAGGGGATGAACTTGATGACTGTAGGTTCACTTCCATATCTATATTAATCTTACACTGTGATCATCCTCCAGCTGAAAACAAACTTCTATCCCCTCTTTTGTTCATCTCTCTTTTAGCGAAAGTAAATTTGGATTTATATAATAAAAGAAGCTTTCAGTTTTACTGTTCTTCATCAATGACTCATTCTCCTTGGATGGCCCTTGCCACACCCAGAAGATTATTTCATTTTCAGACTGTGCATCTGAATCTGGTTAGACATTGGGACACCACCCTCAGGAAGTCCTCCCTGGGCGGTCCATGTGGAAGGCTTAGTTCTGGGCTGAGGTAGGGACCCTGGACTCACTAGAAGTCTCAAGTTCATACTTAAAGTTCACTCAAACTTGAAGTGCCAAGGAAATCCCTGGATGTCTCCATAACATCATAATCATCTATAGATGGTTTAGGACTTCCCATCTGAGGTCACCTTCTGCTAAACTAAAATCTCCACAGCTGCCCATGCGAGGCTTTCAAAGAGAGGTATGTGTTCTTAGTCTTCCTGAAGAGGCTCTCCAAAGAGGCTAACAATGTCCCCGCTGAAAGGAAAAGGAAGAGGCACATGGTTGCTTTACCATATAACTCAAAAGAGTAATTGCCAGACAAGAAATATTATCAGATGGTTTCTATGATGAGCTGAATTGTCTTCCCTACCCAAGTCCCTATGTTGAAGTCCTAACCACTAGTACCTTGGAATATGACTGTGATTGAAGATAAGATCTTTCAGGAGGTAAGTAAGTTAAATGAAGTCCCGGAGTGGACCCTACTCCATTCTGACTGGTGGCCTTATAAGAAGAGGATATTTGGACACAGTTACAGAGGAAAGGCCACCTGAAGACACGGGGAGACGATGGCCACCTGCAAGCCCAGGAAAGAGGCCTCGGAATAAAACTAACCCCCTCGGTACCTTGATCTCAGGCTGCAAGTCTATGGGACTGTGAGAAAAATCATTTCTGCTGTCTAAGCCACCTAACCTGTGGTACTTTGCTATGGCAACCCTAGCCAACTAATATAGTTTCCTCTTTTATTTTACTAATAGTCTTCCTTGTTATAAAAGGAACACATTTTCAGTTGAGAGACCAGAAGTTCCAGGAGGGCAGCACTCTGTTTTATCCACTACCTTATCCATGGTACCCACTGTAGTGCCCAATAGGCAGCAGATGCCCAGGAGGTATTTGTTGACTGATTACAAATTTAAAATTACAAATAAGTATTAATAAAAGCTACAAATCACAAGCAGTCTCACTGACTATTGAAACCCATTATTTTCACATAGTATTATTTCCTTTCAGCCATTAAATAGTCCTCAAAAATATCATGCTCTGCAGCTCTTAGAGAGACCTGACTGAAACTCTAGTAGGTGTGCAAACCCTAATTCTAACCACTTCCTTACTGTTAGGTATTTAAATTGCTTCCATTTTGTCATTATAAAAATATATATACCATGAATGATATCCTTGTAATCATATTATTGTGTCTCGTTTCCTCCGAATAGATTTCTAGAAGTGTAGTGCCTAACTCAGATGTATACCCATTATTAAGGGTATTAAAACTTCACATATATGTCAAGTTTTTATTATTATTTAAGGTTTTGCTAGTTTATACTCCCCATCAGTGTATTGGGTTTCTAGCTTCCAATAATAATCATTAGAATTCTAATATTAATTGAGCACTTACTATGTGTCAGATGTTCTACTAAGCACTTTATAAGCATCATTTCACTGAAATCTCTTAAGCCCCCTATGAGATGGTTACTAATATTATCTGCATCTTACAGAAGGGAAATAGTCCTGGAGAAAATAAGTGACATGCCTGAGTCCCCTTTGCTAGTAAGAGGTAGAGCCAAGAAGCAAAACCAGGGTATCTCATTCTAGCAGCTCCTCAGCACCCTTTGCCAACATGGGCTATGACTGTTTCTTAGATCTTTGCAAACTTGATAGACAGAAATAGATTGCTTTCCTTTGAATTTTAGGCTTATCAATTTGTCTGAACCCATGCTTCTGTGTTCACTGGCCATTTTGCTCTATTGTTTCTTCAGGGTGAATTGTCGGCCTCTGTTCTTCTCTTCCTCTGCTATAGATGTGCAACGTTATTACAACAACTAAATGGGGAAGCTGCTATGATACTCCTGCAGACTCCCAGAAACCTAATCTCCCTGGATTTGGAACAGATACTTGCAATTAGTCCTTGTAGTCAAATTTTCAGAACAGTCTCATCATCTCATCAGCAATATGCATCTGGAGATAAACCAGCCAGCCATTAATTTTATGAAGCCTTTTTTTTTTCCTTTGGTAACATTGGGAGGTGTTTCAACTGAAGGGTTCCCTACCTTTTCCCCTCTTCCATCCAATTTTAGTGCTCTTAGCAAATCCTAACACCTTTCCCTCCATTTATGGAAAGAAAGAAAAAAAGGGGGAGAAGAAGAGGCACAGCCAACACTTTCCCAGGCCCACTTTTAGTGTTTTGTGATCACCACAGTAAAAATGTGAGGGCAGCCCGGCCCAAAGCACCTGGCACCCAGCACCCAGCACCCAGCAAGGCCTCACCGCAAGCCTGGTGGTGGTGAGGGGGATGAGGGTGGGAGCAGAGGGAGGAGGATTGTTTTTATACTGTGAACCAGCGTTAGCTGAGCAGAAACATTTACCTTGGAGATAGGTTCAATGTGTGGGATGGATAATTGTATGTTAAGGAGCTTAATTTAGGATAAGAGTACTAATTCCTGGTAGTCACGCCAGGCTTGGCTCAGGCTCGGTGCCGTTTGGTAAGTGCTCCATGGTGTGGGGCCGACGCAGGGTTGAGTTCCTGAGGTGCCCATTTGTCTGCAGACAGACTCCTCTATTACACAGCAGCTTGAGTGTGAAGAGCAAGAGGTGCTTCCTCATTCAATATTTTCCGTTCCAAATTTAGAATTAGAATACAGGAAAGACACCCCCCCCCCCCATCACTGCTCTGTGTGTTTGGTTTTGCTAATTTAAATTTAAAAGAGAAGGACAACCCTTGTCTCCCTGAGACTCAGTTCTCTAGCCTCCCGTGGACGTGTGCCTTAAGACGTGTTGATCCTTTAATAATTAAGAGCAGTCTCCGGATTGATGACCTCCAGCCCTCTTTGGCCTATCAGCAGTCCCAGACAGCAGTGTCTGTGGGAAAACCAAGCCAGAGGGAGTGAAAGTGTTTAGGCAGCAGCATAACTGCTGATGGGGATGAGTCCCCCTGGCCATGGCTCCCTCACCTGCCCATGAGCCGCCATCCACAACAGCCAGGTGGTGGGCAGAGCAGATGCATGGGAGTGGTCAGTGCCAAAGCCCACCCCTCCACCCACCAGCCCCACTCGGTTGCTGGGGGAATTGTGTCATGCTGGGAGCTTTACTTTAGATCATTCTGTAACCACTATCAAATCATACAAATATCAGAGTTGATGCTGCTTTAATCAAATTCCAAAGGAAGCATTATTAATATGCAGCTGTGAACTAAAGAATATGTAGTTAGTCTCTTTGAAAGGCTTTATAACACAAAGTAGCCAATTAGGATGACCTTAAAGTAGTTCTAGAGAGCAGTTCACACTCATCATTAGTGCCTCCAAGAGTGAGCTTGCAAAAGAACGTGGCTGAAAGAATGCATGCTCTCCAAAGTGCAGCCGCTCCTTTACATCCCGGCACTGTCACTACCACACCCTGGGGAGGTGCTCTGGTGCTTCCGCTCTTCTCAGCAAGGGCTCAGGGAGCCACACAGCTGCCCACATACTCAAAGAAGGATCAGCTAAAGCCCCGCTCAGCCTCACTCCTCTGTTGACCTGGATAAATCCAGATAACCACTTCATTTTGCTAAGGGGATAAAAGGAGACCTGCTCAGACACCAGCTGAATGCCATGGTCCACAAATATGCTTTACTGGGGTCTGTGAACATAAGTGGACAGGAACACTTTACTCTTTTTTTTTTCAGATGCCAGATATGCCATGATTAGGATCCTGAAAAGAGATTAATTTAATAAATGGATCCAAAAGGCCAACTCATTCAAATGCCTCTCCAAAGAAAAGGTTACTGTATCTTAGACTGAGACCAATTACCAATTTTATCCAGAAAAATTGGTTAGAAAACATTATTTTTAAAACCAACACCCTGTGTTAATAGTAATCTTTTATGAACAAAAGCTTCTTCATAATTTAAAATAAAACAAAACAGTTTTTTCCCTCAGAAGACAGAAGTACGGTAGGTTTGGATAAATTGTTCTGTAATCATTTGGAAATTATAAATATAGTTGAGTTTAACTGGGGTAATCTTTATCCAAAATTATGTCAAGTATGAATACTGTGACTAAATCCTAACTACCAAGAAAAGATAATTATGCGCTTAACAAAAAAAAAGTTAATCGAAATCATTAGTAAAACTTGCTAATCAATCACTCAAATCCTATTTGGCCATCCAGAAGCCCAAGAATGTGCAGAACAGGGGGATGGGACATTAAATGAAATGGATACTTCTGAGAATCCCAGAGATCGACAAGGGGGTAAAGATGTCCATGAATAAAATTTGCAAAGGTGAAATTAGAGATCATGCTATCAGCTGTTAACATGTCAGTTTCTAAAATACCATGAACAAGACCAGCCTTTGATGATCCTTTTAAGATACTTCTAGCCATGTTTATCAGAGGAAAGGGGTTTCTGCCTTCAGAATCAGCTCCTTACCCAGTCTCTCCTATTGACCTTTCCATGGCCAACTTGAGATGGCCCCTGCACTCGATCTCAATGCCTCAGATCGAGATGCACTGACTTATACTTTCATCACTTTAACTAGACCCCCTCCTTGGTTGTTGTTTATTTTAAAGGCAAAGTACTCTGAAAAGAGCACCCAAAAACAGACAAACATTCAAAAGGTAACAATGAGAAGCCAAAAAATAGAGGAGGAGCAAAGGAAGCAGAAAATACTGGAATAAAGATGAGAGAAAACTGTAGCTGTGCATATAAAAATGCGCCATGGGTGAAGGCAGAGCATCTGGGCAGTTGCCAGGCCCAGATAGCAAAGAGACTTACTATAAATAAAAGAATCTATCAAAAAGGAGATGATAGAAATGAAAAGTTTAGGAATTCATCAAGGAAATTTAATCATGTCTTTTTTCTATATATATATATTTATGTATATATTTATATTTATATATATATTTAAAATATATGCATATATCCCACTGATGGGGATATCAGAGGCCTAATGAAGAGTCAGAAATTTCACCCTGGCTCAACGGTAAGGCCAGCCCCACTGCAGTGTCCATGCAGTCCACATGGGGCGCCAGAACTCCCATCCCAGCTCAGGGGTAACAAGGAGTCTCCCTGCGCTGAAGGCAGCAGAGGCCCAATAGGGAATCTGGGCTGCTGCCTCCACCTAGCAGCAATATGGTACTGCTTCTTCTTTTCTTTCCAGAGAACTGTCAGAAACTGCCAATTAAAATACATTTAAATAAGATCCAGAGACTCCTAACACTATACAAAAATGTCCGTATTTCAATCAAAAATCTCCATCATACCAAGAACCAAGAAGATCACAAACTGAACGGTTGTATCTTCATTCTCATTAGTTTCCATGAATCTTTTTAATTCTTCATTAATTTCCTGGTTGACCCTTTCATGTTTTAGCAAGATGGTCCTTAACCTCCAAGTGTTTGAAGTCCTTCAAACTTCTTGTTGTGATTTAGTTCTAATTTCAAGGCATTATGGTCTGAGAATACACAGGGGATGATCCCAATCTTTTGGTATCGGTTCAGACCTGATTTGTGACCCAGTATGTGGTCTATTCTGGAGAAAGTTCCATGTGCACTTGAGAAGAATGTGTATTCAGTTGTGTTTGGATGTAAAGTTCTGTAGATATCTGTGAAATCCATCTGGTCCAGTGTATCATTTAAAGCTCTTGTTTCTTTGGAGATGTTGTGCTTAGAAGACCTACCGAGTGTAGAAAGTGCTAGATTGAAGTCACCAAGTGTATTATTATCTAAGTATGTCTTAACTTTGGTTATTAATTGATTGATATATTTGGCAGCTCCCACATTTGGGGCATATATATTGAGGATTGTTAAGTCTTCCTGTTGGATAGGTCCTTTAAGTATGATATAGTGTCCCTCTTCATCTCTCACTATACAGTCTTCAGGGTAAATTTTAGTTTATCTGATATAAGGATGGCTACCCCTGCTTTCTTTTGAGGACCATTTGAATGGTAAATGGTTCTCCAAACTTTTATTTTCAGGCTGTAGGTGTCCTTCTGTCTAAAATGAGTCTCTTGTAGACAGCAAATAGATGGGTCCTGCTTTTTTATCCAGTCTGACACCCTGTGCCTTTTGATGGGGTCATTAAACCCATTCATGCTCAGAGTTACTATTGAAAGATATGAGTTTAGTGTCATTATGATACCTATTCAGTCCCTGTTTTTGTGGATTGTTCCACTGGACTTCTTCTTAAAGGGGAGTTTTGAGAGTCCCCCTTAAAATTTCTTGCAGAGCTGGTTTGGAGGTCACATATTCTTTCAGTTCCTGCCTGTCTTGGAAGCTCTTTATCTCTCCTTTTATTCTGAATGAGAGCCTTGCTGGATAAAGTATTCTTGACTGCATGTTTTTCTCATTTAGGACCCTGAATATATCCTCCAGCCCTTTCTGGCCAGCCAGGTCTCTGTGGAGAGGTCTGCTGTTACCATAATACTCCTCCCCATAAAGAAGATCACAAACTGAATGTGAAAAGGCAATCAATGATTACCCCCATCAAGTGACAGAAATATTGGAATTATTTAACAAATATTTTAAATTAGCCACAGCAAAAATCCTTCAAAAGCAATTACGAATGCATTGAAATTAAAAAAACAGAAAGCCTTAGCAAGAAAAATAGGAAGTCTCAGAAAAGAGTCAGAAGATAATAAAGAAGAGCCAAATGGAAGTTTTAGAACTGAAATTTATACAATAACTAAATCATAAGCCCAAGGGATGGACTCAACAACAGCTTGGAGAGGAAAGAGGAAAGAATTAGTGAACTGAAAGATAGTACATTAGAAATTATCCAAATTGAACAACAGAGAAAAAAACTAAAGAGAGACTCAGACCTGTGGCACTATCCAATATTCATGTCATTGGATTTCAAAAGGAAAAGAGAAAGAAGTTTGGGTTAAAAATGTTCTTGAAGAAATAATGGTTGAAAACTTCCTAAATCTGGAAGGAAACATAACGCTACAAATTCAAGAAGCTGAATCAACCCCAAAAGAGATAAACTCAAAGAAATTCATGCCAAGACATTTCATAATTAAACTTCCAAAAACTTGGGCAGAGAAAAACCTTGAAAATAGCCAAAGAAAAATAACATTTTACAGTTGGGGGAAACTATTCAAACAGCAGCAAATTTCTTATCAGACACCATGGAAGTCTGAAGGAAATGACACATTTTTCAAGTGCTGAAAGAAAAGAATTGACAACCTCAAATCCTACACCCAGCAAAGATATTCCTGAGGAATGAAGAGGAAATCGAGACATTCTCAGATTAAAGAAAACAAAAAGAATCTATCACCAGCTGACCTACCCTAAAAGGATGGAGAGAAAAAACTCTCTAAACAAAAAAGAAATGATAAAAGAAAGAAACTTGGAACATTAGTAAGGAAGAACTAAGTAAGCAAAAATGCAAATAAATACAGTAAGCTTTTCTTATCTTCTTGAGTTTTCCAAATTGTTTTATGATTTTATCAAAAATCATAGCATTGTCTGATGTGATTCTACATATACATAGAAAAAGTATTTAAAACAATTACATATATCCTCATTGTTTACAGATTCTATATTTGCAAATTCATAGTCTTATTAAAATTTGTTAATTAATTTTTATGGTATTTGCAGACAAGTGCTGAATGGCTGCAAATTTGAGTCATCAACATACATGTTTAAAGCTGAGGTCAAACAAAGTGACACTCTCCTTTTCAACTCTCATGCTGTACACAAATGTTTTCTCCATCTACCTAGTGTGACATTTTTGTGCTTTTTATTTATGAATTTGCTATTTAAAATGGCCTCCAAGTATAATGCTGAAGTTTTGTTTCACGTTCCAAAGTGCAACAAGGTTGTAATGTGCTTTATGGAGACTATACATTTGTTAGATAAGCTTCATTCAGGCATGAGTTATAGTGCTGTCAGCCAAGAGTTCAATGTTACTGAATTAACAATATATATTAAATAAGATGTCTTTAAATGGAAACATACATAAAACAGTTATGTATTGGTCAGTTGATGAAAATGTAACCTGAGGCCTTAAGGAATTTAACTTTGTATTTCCCCTAGGAGCAGTGATTTAGTATTTGCTAATTTAGTGTTCATAGAGACCTTATAAAACTTAAATACTATGATGATAAGAATCAACTACATGTTATAAACAAGGGAAGGTGAAGGAATGTAAAGAGAGGTAAAAATTCTATACTTCACTTGGCCTGGTAAATGATGACACCTAATTATTAAATATAATGCCTAGAGAATAACTAAAGAAACAACAGAAGATATACTCAAAAACACTATATAGAAAAATCAAAACAAAATTTAAAAATGTTTTCAAGTAATTCACATGGGGAAAAATTGAGAAATGAAAAGCAGAGAGAACAAATAGAAAACAAAAAATAAAATAGTAATATTAACCACCAACATAGCAACTAATTGCACTGAATATAAATGGTGTTTTAAAAACAATGAAAAGACAGATATTGGAAGAGTGAATTAATAAATGACCAAACTATTTGCTGTTTATAAGAACTTACTTCAAATATAAGAGGATAAGTAGGTTGAAAGTAAAAGGATGGAAAAGATATTTCATATATACATTAATATCAGACTAAGTAGATTTAACAAAGAAAATTACCAAAGCCAAAGGGGAACATTATATAATGATGAAAGGGTCATTCCACCAAAAAGATAGAGTAGTCCTAAATGTGTAGCATGCACCAAACAACAAAGCTGCAAAATGTGAAGCAAAAACTGACAAGGCTAAAAGGAGAAAGACAAATTCAATTTATAGTCAGAAACTTCAATATCTCACTCTCAACAATTAATAGAACAACTAGACATAAAACCAGCAAGCAGAGGGAATCCCTTGGTGACTCAGTGACTTAGTGCCTGCCTTTGGCTGGGGTCATGATCCTGGGGTCCCGGGATTGAGTCCCACATCGGGCTCCCTGCATGGAGCCTGCTTCTCCCTCTGCCTGTGTCTCTGCCTCTGTGTGTGTGTGTGTGTGTGTGTGTGTGTGTGTGTCTCATGAATAAATAAATAAAATCTTAAAAAAAAAAAAAAAGAAACAGCAAGGATATCAAGGAACTTAATAACACCATCAACCAATAGGGCCTAGCTGACGTTTATAAACCCTCCATCCACAGCAACCAAATGCACATTCTTTTCAACTCCCCACGAAAGATACACAAAAATAGACCAAATCTTGGGCTATAAAACAAACCTCAAAAACCTTAAAAGAATTCAAGTTGCACAGTGTTTTCTCCAACCACACTGAAGTCAAACTAGAAATTAATAGCAGAAAGATAACAAGAAAATCTCTAACATTTGGAAATTAAACAACACACTTCTAAGTAATCTATGGGTCAAAGAGAAAGATTCAAGGTAAATTTAAAAATACATTGTATGAAATGAAAATGCAATGTATTAAAATTTATGGGACATAACTAAAGCAATGTGAAGGGGAAAATTTATAGCACTAAATACAAACATCAGGGGAAAAAAAGAAAAGTCTCAAGTTAATAATCTAAGCTTCCACCTTAAAAACATAGACAAAGAAAACCAAAAATAAATCCAAAGGAAGCATAAGGAAGGGAATATAGAGGTAGCAAAAATCAATGAATTGAAAACAAAACAACAAAAAAGAGAAAACTGTAAAACAAAAAGCTCATTGAAAAAAATGACAAACTTGTAGCAAGACTGAGGGACACACACGAATATTTATAGGAATGGAACATGGAATATCATCACAGACCTTGCAGACAGTAAAAAAGTAATAGAGGGACATTACCAACTCTACATACATAAATTTGACAACTTAGATGACATTAAATACTTCTTGAAAAGCACAAACAGGGGGGCCTAAATGGCTCAGTGTTTGAGCATCTGCCTTTGGCTCAGGATGATCCTGAGGTCCTGGATCCAGTCCCACATCAGGCTCCCCATAAGGAGCCTGCTTCTGCCTCTGCCTATGTCTCTGCCTCTTTCTGTGTGTCTCTCATGAATAAATAAATAAAATCCTTAAAAATAAATAAAATCTTAAAAAAAGGAAAGAAAAACACAAACTATCAAAACAAAAACACAAACACAACTTTTTAAAAAAGATTTTATTTTATTTTTTCACTTATGAGAGACACAGAGAGAGAGGCAGGCAGGGATATAGGCAGAGGGAGAAGCAGGCTGCATGCAGGGAGCCTAACGTGGGACTCGATCTGGGGTCTCTAGGATCACGCCCTGGGCCGAAGCCAGACGCTCAACAGCTGAGCCGCCCAGGCGTCCCACAAACACAACTTAATAAGATATAAATGATTTTTGAACAGCCTTCTAACAATTATGGAAATTGAATTCACAATTTTAAGCCTCAAAAAAGAAATTTCCAGATCTAGAAACTTCACTGAAGAATTCTACCAAACTTTTATTTTTTTATTATTATTTTTTTAAATGGAAGGATTCACTCCCCATTCCGGGACTCCAGAATCATGACCAAAGACAGATGCTCAACCACTGAGCCACCTAGGTGCTCCTCTCCAAACTTTTAAAGAAGATTTAACATCAATTGTACACAATTTTCCAGATAATAGAAAATGTGAGAATGCTTCCCAACACATTTATGAAGCTAGTATTACCCTAGTACCATAACCAAAGATAGTACAAATAAAACTAGAGAATAATATACTGCATTAATATAGATGCAAAATGTTAGTAAATAGTAATATATAAAAAGAATTAGGTACTGTAACCAAATGGGTTTATTCTAGAAAAGTATGGCTAGTTCAATATTTTTAAATCAACCTACATATTTCATAATAATAACAGACTAAAGAAAAAATTTACATGATTATATTAATTGACAAAGAAAATGCACTGACAAAATTTAACACATGTTCATGGTAAAAGCCCTCAGAATACTGGGAATAGAGAGAAACTTTCTCTACATGATTAAGAACATCTAAAAATAATCCAGAGCCAGCCTTATAATTACTGGTAAAAGACTGAAAGCTTTCCTAAGATTGAGGAGGATGTTCGCTCTCGCCAGTCTTTTTCAACATAGTGCTTAGAAGTTCTAGCCAGTGCATTTAGACAAAAAGAGAGAGAGAGAGAGAGAGAGAGAGAGAGAGAGAGATACAGACCAGAAAGGAAGAAATAAAACTGCCTGTGTTTGCAGATTATATGATTTTTATGTATAAATACCAAAAGAATCTACAAAAAAGACTCCTAGAACTAGTAAGCAAGTTCAGCAAGATCAATAGGTATAAGCTATACATGTAGAAATCAATTATAAAAAAACAAACCAAATTCATTTAAAAGACAGATCAGACTTGTGGTTAGGGGAGGCAGAAGGTGGGAGGGGAAATTGGAGGAAGGTGATCAAAAGGTACAAACTTCCAGTTATAAGATAAATAAGCACAAAATATGAAATGAGCAACATGATGACTATAGCTAACCCTACTGTGTGATATATAGGAAGGTTGTTAAGGTAAATCATAGGAGTTCTTACCACAAGAAGAGAATCTTTTCTTTTTCTCTTTTTTTAATTGCATCTGCATGAGAAGATAGATGTTAGCTGAACTTACTGTGGTAGCCATTTCACAATATATATAAAACAAACCATCATGCTATATGCCTTAAACTTAAAGAGTGATGTATCTCAATTATTTTTCAATAAAGGTAGAGAAAAATCAAATGTATTTGTAAATACAAGCAACGAACACATAGATACCTAATATGAAAATGCAATATCATTTACAACCTCTCAAAAAATTAAACACGAAGTGTTAATCTGAAAAACGTGTATGGGACTTATATGGTAACAACTACATAACATTGATGAGAGAAATCAGAGTAGATTGAGATCAGTGGGAAGATATATAGGGTTCATGGATTGAAAGACTCAACAGAGTAAAGGTGTCATTTCTCCGTAGATTGATTTGATGTAATTTCTATCAAAATTCCAGTAAAATTTTTTGCAAATATTATACAAGATCATATCAAACCTTATATATAAAAGCAAAGGTATTAGAACAGCTAAATAATTCTGAAAAAGAGGAATAAAGTAAGAGGAACTCATCTTCCTGATTTCAGGACATACTGTACAGGTATTGTACTCAAAACAGGATGATACTGGTGGAGGAATATGCACATAAACCAAAGTAACAGACTAGTGAACCTGGAAATAGCACCACACAAATATGCCAAACTAACTTTTAACAAAGGTACAAAAGCAATTCAATGGAGAAAAGATAGCCTTTTCAACAAATGGTGCTGGAGAAATTGGACATCCACAGGCAAAAAAATAAACTCAATCTGTCTTACACTTTATAGGAAAAATAACTAAATATGTATCACAAACTTGAAATGTAAAACTGTAAATTGTTTAGAAAAAAATAGGAAACATTCTTCAGGATTGAGGTAAAGATTTCATAGACTTGACACTAAAACACAATCCATAAAGTAAAAATTGATAAATGAGACTTCATAAAATGTAAAACCTTTTGCTCAATGAGAGACTTGAAGAGGATTGAAAGACAAACTACAGTTTGGGGGGGAGAAATTTGCAAATGACATATTTGATAAGGGACGAATATCTAGACTATATAAAGAACTTTCAAAACTCAATGGTAAAAAAAAAAATTAAAAGTCCAAGTAGGACATGAGCAAAAGACATGAAGAAGCATTTCACCAAAGAGGATATAAAAGTGGCAAATACGCATATAAAAAGGTGTTCAACATCATTAGCCATTAGAGAAATGCAAATTAAAGCCATAATGAGAAACCCCTACACACATATCAGAATAGCTAAAAGAAAAAATAATAACACCAAATGCTGCCACAAAAGCTAAGAAATTGATCACTCACACATTGTTAGTAGGAATGTAAAATGGTATAGCCATTTTGGAAAATGGTTTGGTAGTTTCTTTAAAAAAAAAAAAAAAAAGCAAAACTAAAAATGAAACATGCAACTACAATACAAGCCAGTAATCAACATTCCTGAGCATTTATCCCAGAGAAATGCAAACTTTGGTTCACAGCAAAACCTATACACAAATATTTATAGTTGATTTATTTGTAATAGACCCAAACTAGAAATAGATGGACGGTTAAACAAACTTCAATATAACCATGCCATAGCACGAAAGAGGAGTGAACTACTGATACACACAGCAACGTGAATGAATCTCTGGAGAATCATGTTGAGTGAAAAGTGCCAATCCCAAAAGGTTACAGACTGTACGATACCATGTATATAACCATCTTGAAACTGACAAACATATAGAGCTGGAGAGATTAGTTGTTGCCAGGGATTAAGAAGGGGGTGTGCATGGTGGGAGGGGGACATAGCTATAAAAAAACAATATGAAGGATCTTAGTGGTGATGGAAATATTCTCTGTCTTGACTACATCAATGTCAATCCCCTGTTGTGATACTGTATTGTAGTTTTGCAAAAATGTTACCTTTGGGTGAAACTGCATGAAAGGTACATGGGTCTCTCTGTATTATTTCTTAAAAAACTGCATGGAAATATACAATTACCCCATGATAAAGATTTTAAATATAAAAAGTTTCTGAATATATTGTTCTCTCATAGGAAAAAAAAAGAATGAACCAACACAATCCATTTCAATAAAAGAAACATTGAGATGAATTTTTCTGTAATAGAAAACCATTCCAATATTTTAAAATTTTTAAAAATTGATCAGGGCAACAGAATTTTTACTCATCCAGGAGCTTTCAATAGTCCCCTGCAGTATATATCTTGGGCAATACTATTTCTCGTCTTGGCATATAGCTGGTGTGTTCGATATTTGGTTGCTTCTATTAGTGAATTAATTGATTTTTGTACTGTAATTTGAACTTAAAAAATAAAACACTTCATAAGCATGATGATCCCTGAATATTTCTTGCTTGTGTGATTTTAGGGTCAAACAGTGGATTTCTTCCTGGTCAGCGTGAACACCATCAGAGTGAACTCTAGGATTTCAATGAGAAGAAAGCAGCAGAGACAGCCATAGAATTCACATGCAAGGTGAGCCTGCTCAGATATATTGGAGGTGATGGGCCGGAAGATGAAAAGGAAGGGGGCAGAGAGACCTAAATGTAGGCAGAAAATGGAAAAAACTTCACAAAAGGATAGTTTACCTGAAGCAACAAATGAACAGAGAATTATGACATTCAGCCCGAGGTTAAAAAAAGGAAAAAGAACAGATTTTCTTCAATGCCCCTTCACTTCACTTTGAATATTCCCTTTACTTCCACTGACTTACTTATTCATTCAACAGGCATTTACTGAATGCCTGCTAGACACAAGGAAGGCATTCTGAGGGAAAGTCAGATATGAAAGGGAAGCTCCCTTCCCTTGAAGATTTTTAAAGCCTAGTGGGAATGATAGAAATATGAAACAGTAATGTCAAAACAAGGCATAATTGACCCAAATACAAACTAAAACATAAACAGTGTTCTGGCAGCTTGGAGTAATATATAACTCATCACCGGTAGTTGCTCAGCCCCTGTACGTTACCCACTTCTTCCCAAGGGTCTTGGGTCTCCACTCTGACCTTTTTCCCCCAAAACAACTTACCCTGGAACTGTACTTTCTGCCAGGGTTAATCGGAAAAATCAATACCAATTAAGGTATTAATTCCTGATTCTTGCTTCATCCATGATTCTTGCAGATGACTTAATTCATGGAAATAGGTAAATAAAAGCTTCGATCACCTCATAGTTACATCAACAGGAAAGAGGAGAAAGATCAAGGTGTCTGAGAATTGGAGGGTTTCTTGT